>NC_044569.1:21112358-21191608 GCF_007565055.1 Rhinopithecus roxellana
TACGTTTCATGCAGGAGTCCATTAACACTGTCCTTAAGGAACCTGAGAAGGGCTTCTTTGTATCGTATTTAGGCCTGCGCTGATAAAGAAATTATCATCAGTTCAAAACTTAAAAAACGCTTTCTGAGAATCTTCTTTCTGATCTGTGAATTCATCTCCCAGAGTTACAACTTAGACCTGAGGAAGCAGTTTGCTAACACTCTTTTCGTGGAATCTCGAAAGTGATATTTGGGAGCCCATACGGACCCATGGTGAAAAAGGAAATATCCACACAAAATAACTAGAGGGAAGCTTTCTGAGAGATTGCTTTCTGATGTGTGACGTCATCACACAGAGGTCCACACTTCCCTTCTTGGAATGATTTGCTAACACTGTTGTCGTGGATTCTGCAAAGTGATATTTGGCAGCCCATAGGGGTCCATGGTGAAAAAGGACATATCCTAACTTAATAAGTAGAGGGAAGGTTTCTGATGTGTGACTTCATCACACAGAGTTCCACCTTTCCCTTTTTGGAACAGATTGCTAACACTGTTGTCGTGGATTCTGCAAAGTGATATTTGGGAGCCCATCGGGATCCATGATGAAAAAAGGAAATATCCTCACTTAATAACTAGAGAGAAGCATTCTGAGACATCGTTTTCTGATGTGTGCCGATATCACACAGATTTCCATCCTTGCCTTCTTGGAACAGTTTGCTAACACTGTTGTCGTGGATTCTGCAAAGTGATATTTGGGAGCTCATTGAGGGCTATGGTGAAAAAGTAAATATCCTCAGATCAAAACTGGAAAGAAGCCTTCTGAGAAACTGCATTGCCATGTGTGAATGCAACTCACAGAGATACACGTTTCTCTTCAGTGGTTAGTTTGCTAACACAGTTTTCTGGAAATCTGCAATTAGATACTTCTTAGCGCAAGGAAGCTTATGGTGACAAAAGAAATATCCTCAGATAAAAAAGAATCAAGCTTTCTTGGGAAGTTCTCAGTGATGTGTGAACTCATCGCACCGAGTTAGACTTATGTTTCTGGAGCAGTCCATTAACACTGTCTTGGAGGAACCCCAGACGGGTTTCTTTGGATCGTATTGAGGCCTACGCTGATAAGGAAATATCATCAGTTCAAAACGCGAAAGAAGCTTTGAGAGAATCTTCTTTCTATACGTGAATTCATCTCACAGAGTTACAAACTAGACCTCAGGAACCAGTTTGCTAACACGCTTTTCGTGGAATCCGCAAAGTGCTATTTCGGAGCCCATAGGGGCCCTTGGTGAAGAGAGGAAATATCCTCACATAATAGCTAGAGGGAAGCTTTCTGAGAAATTGCTTTCTGATGTGTGACTTCATCACACAGAATTCCACCCTGCTTTCTTCGAACAGTTTGCTAACACTGTTGTCGTGTATTCTGCAAAGTGATATTTTGGAGCCCATAGAGGCCCTTGGTGAAAAAGGAAATATCTTCAGATAATAACTAGAGAGAAGCTTTCTGAGAGATTCCTTTCTGATGTGGTTTCTTCATCTCACAGAATTGCAACCCTCCCTTCTTTGAACAGTTTTCTGACACTGTTTTCGTGTATTCTGCAAAGTGATATTTGGGAGCCGATAGGGGCCCATGGTGACATAGGAAGTATCCTCACCTAGTAACAAGAGAGAAGCTTTCTGAGAGATTGCTTTCTGATGTGTGACTTCATCACACAGAGTTCCACCCTTCCCTTCTTGGAACAGTTTGCTAACACTGTTGTCGTGGATTCTACAAAGTGATATTTGGGAGCTCATTGAGGACTATGATGAAAAAGGAAATATCCTCAGATCAAAACTGGAAAGAAACCTTCTGAGAAACTGCATTGCCATGTGTGAATGCAACTCACAGAGTTACACGTTTTCTTCAGTAGTCAGTTTGCTAACATATTTTTCTGGAAATCTGCAATTAGATACTTCATAGCGCAATGAAGCTTATGGTGATAAAGGAAATATCCTCAGATGAAAACTACAAAGAAGCTTTCCTAGGAACTTCTTGGTGATGTGTGAATTCATCTCACAGAGTTACACTATATTTCGTGAAGGAGATCATTAACATTGTCTTTGAGGAACCTGAGAAAGGCTTCTTTGGATCTTATTGAGGCCTGTGCTGATAAAGGAAATATCATCAGTTCAAAACGTATAATCGTTTTCTGAGAATCTTCTTTCTGATCTCTGAATTCACCTCACAGAGTTACAACCTGGACCTGAGTAAGCAGTTTGCTAACACTCCTTTCGTGGAATCTGAAAAGTGATATTTGGGAGCCCATACGGATCCATGGTGAAAAAGGAATTATGCACAAATAATAACTAGAGGAAGCTTTCTGAGAGATTGCTTTCTGATGTGTGATTTCATCACACAGAGTTCCACCGTTCCCTTCTCAGAACAGTTTGCTAACACTGTTGTCGTGGATTCTGCATATTGATATTTGGGAGCTCATTGAGGACTATGGTGAAAAAGGAAGTCATTCATTCAAACGTGAAAGAAGCTTTTTGAGAAACTTCTTTCTGATCTGTGAATTCATCTCACAGAGTTACACCTTAGACCTCAGGAAGCAGGTTGTTAACACTCTTTTCGTGGAATCTGGAATGTGATATTTGGGAGCCCATAGGGGCCCTTGGTGAAAAAGAAATTATCCTCAGATAATAACTAGAGAGAAGCTTTCGGTGGTATTGCTTTCTGATGTGTGACTTCGTCACACAGAGTTTCACACTTCCCTTCTTGGAACATTTTGCTAACACTGTTGTCGTGGATTCTGGAAAGTGATATTTGGTAGCCCTTAGGTGAAAAAGGTCATGGTGAAAAAGGAAATATCTTCACTTAATTAAGAGACAAGCTTTCTGAGAGATTGCTTTCTGATGTGTGTCTTCATCACACAGTGTTCCACCCTTCCATTCTTTCGACAGTTTGGTACCACTGTTGTCGTGGGTTCTGCAAAATGATATTTGGCAGACCATAGGGGCCCACTATGAAAAAGGAAATATTCTCACTTAGTAACTAGAGAGAACCTTTCTGAGAGATTGCTTTCTGATGTGTGACTTCTTCACACAGAGTTCCAACCATCCCTTCTTGGATCAATTTGCTAACACTCTTTTGGATTCCGAAAAGTGATATTTGGGAGCCCACAGGGGCCCATTCTTAAAAAGGAAATCCTCATATAATAACTAGAGAGACGCTTTCTGACAGATGGCTTTCTCATGTGTAACTTCATCACACAGAGTTCCACGCTTCCCTTCTTGGAACAGTTTGCTAACAGTATTGTCGTGGATTCTGCAAAGTGATATTTGGTAGCTCATTGAGGGCTATGCTGAAAAAGGAACTATCCTCATTTCAAAACTGGAAAGAAGCCTTCTGAGAAACTGCATTGCCATGTGCGAATGCAACTCACCGTGTTTCACCTTTCTCTTCAGTGATCAGTTTTCTAACACAGTTTTCTGGAAATCTGCAATGGGATACTTCTTAGCGCAATGAAGCTTATGGTGAGAAAGTAAATATCCTCAGATGAAAACTAGAAAGAATATTTCATAGAAACTTCTTGGTGACGTGTGAATTCATCTCACAGAGTTACACTTATGTTTCATGGAGCAGTCCATTAACACTGTCTTTGAGGAACTTGAGAAGGGCTTCTTTGGATCACATGGAGGCCTACGCTGATAAAGGAAATATCATCAGTTCAAAACGTGGAAGAAGCTTTCTGAGAAACTTCTTTCTGATCTGTGAATTCATCTCACAGTGTTACAACTTAGACCTCAGGAAGCATTGTGCTAACACTCTTTTCTTGGAATCTGCAAAGTGATATTAAGGAGCCTGTAGGGGCCCATGGTGTGAAAGAAAATCCCTCAGATAATAAAGAAGAGCGGTGTCTGTGAGAAGGGCAGGCGGACGGGGTGGACCTTCAGCACACAGAGTTCCAACCCTTCCTTCTTGGAACAGTATGTAACTACAGTTGTCATGAATTCTGTGCAAAGTGTATTTTGGGAGCTCACTGAGGGTTTGGTGAAAAAGGAATATCCTCGTCATCAAAACTGGAAAAGAAAGGCTTCTGAGAAACTGCAGTGCCATGTTTCAATGCAACTCACAGAGTTACAGGTTGCTCTTCAGTGATCAGTTTGCTAACACAGTTTTCGGTAAATCTGCAATGGGATACTTCTAGCGCAGTGAAGCTACAGTGACAAACGGAGATATCCTGAAATGGAAACTAGAAATAAGCTTGTTACAAAATTATTGGTGATGTGTGAATTCATCACACAGAGTTACACTTATGTTCAGGGAGAAGTCCATTAACACTGTCTTTGAGGAACCTGAGAAGGGCTTCTTTGGATCGTGTTAAGGCCTACGCCGATCAAGGAAATATCATCAGTTCAAAACCTAAAAGCAGCTTTCGGAGAATCTTCTTTCTGATATGTTCTTTCATCTCACAGAGTTACACCTTACACCTCAGGAAGCAGTTTGCTCACTCTCTTTTCATGGAATATGCAAAGTGATATTTGGGAGTCCGTAGGGGACCATGGTGAAAAAGGAAATATCCTCAGATAATAACTAGAGAGAAGCTTTCTGAGAGATTGCTTTTCTGATGTGTGACTTCATCACCCAGAGTTCCACCTTCCCTTCTTGGAACAGTTTGCTAACAGCGTTCTCGTGGATTCTGCAAAGTGATATTTGGGAGCCCCAAGGGGCCCATGGTGAAAAAGGAAATATCCTCACATAAAAATAGCGAGAAGCTTTGTGAGAGATTGCTTTCTGATGTTGACTTCATCACACAGAGTTCCACCCTTACCTTCTTGGAAACTTTGCGAACACTGTTCTCGTGGATTCTGCAACTTGATTAATTGGGAGCTCATTGAGGACTATGTGAAAAAGGAAATATCCCGCAGATCAAAACTGGAAGGAAGCCTTCTGAGAAACTGCATTGCCATGTGTGAATGCACTCACAGAGTTACACGTTCCTCTTCAGTGATCAGTTTGCTAACACAGTTTTCTGTAAATCTGCAATGGGATCCTTCTAAGCGCAATGAAGCTTACGGTGAGAAAGGAAATATCCTCCGATGAAAACTAGAAAGAAGCTTTCTTAGAAACTTCTTGGTGATGTGTGAATTCATCTCACAGAGCTACACTTATGTTTCGTGGAGCAGTCCATTCACACTGTATTTGAGGAACCTGAGAAGGACTTCTTTGGATCGTATTGAGGCATACGATGATAAAGGAAATATCATCAGTTCAAAACGTGAAAGAATATTTCTGAGAATTTTCTTTCTGATCTGTGAATTCAACTCAAAGAGTTACAAATTTGAACTCAGGAAGCAGTTTGCTAACACTCTTTTCGTGGAATCTGCAAAGTGATATTTGGGATCTCATTGAGGGCTATGGTGAAAAACGAAATATCCTCAGATCAAAACTGGAAAGAAGCCTCTAAGAAACTGCATTGCCATGTCTGAATGCAACTCACAGAGTTACACGTTCTCTTCAGTGATCAGTTTGCTAACACAGTTTTCTGAATCTGCAATGGGATACTTCTTAGCGCAGTGAAGCTTATGGTGACGAAGGAAATATCCTCAGATGAAAACTAGAAAGAAGCTTTCTTAGAAACTTCTTGGTGATGTGTGAATTCGTCTCACAGAGTTACAATTATATTTCATGGAGCATTCCATTATCACTGTCTTTGAGGAACCTGCGAAGGGCTTCTTTGGATCATATTGAGGCCTACGCTGATAAAGGAAATATCATCAGTTCAAAACGTGAAAGAAGCTTTTTGAGAAACTTCTTTCTGATTTGTGAATTCATCTCACCCAAGTACAACTTAGACCTCAGGAAGTAGTTTGTTAACACTCTTTTCGTGGAATCTGCAAAGTGATATTTGGGAGCGCATAGGGGCCCATGGTGAAAAAGGAAATATCCTCAGAAAATAACTAGGGAGAAGCTTTCTGAAAGATTGCTTTCTGATGTGTGACTTCATCACACAGAGTTCCAAACTTCCCTAGTTGGAACAGTTTGCTAACACTGTTGACATGGATTCCGCAAAGTGATATTTGGGAGCTCATTGAGGGCTATGGTGAAAAAGGAAATATCCTCAGATGAAAACTGGAAAGAAGCCTTCTGAGAAACTGCATTGCCATGTGTGAAAGCAACTCACAGAGTTACACGTTTCTCTTCAGTCATCAGTTTGCTAACACAGATTTCTGGAAATCTGCAATGGGATACTTCTTAGCGCAATGAAGCTTGTGGTGACAAAGGAAATATCCTCAGAGAGACCCTGAAGGAAGCCCTAAACATGGAAAGCAAAAACCGGTACCAGCCATTGCTAAAACATGCCAAAATGTAAAGACCATCGAGGCTAGGAAGAAACTGCATCAACTAACGACCAAAATAACCAGTTAATATCATAATTGGAGGATCAAGTTCACTCATAACCATATTGACTTTAAATGTAAATGGACTAAATGCTCCAATTAAAAGACACAGACTGGCACACTGGATCAAGAGTCAAGACCCATCAGTCTGCTGTATTCAGGAGACCCATCCCACATGTGGACACATACATAGGCACAAAATAAAGGGATGGAGGAAGATCTACCAAGCAAATGGAGAACAAAAAAAAGCAGGGGTTGCAATCCTAGTCTCTGGTAAAACAGACTTTAAACCATCAAAGATCAAAAGAGACAAAGAAGGCCATTACATAATGGTAAAGGGATCAATTCAACAGGAAGAGCTAACTCTCCTAAATATATATGCACCCAATACAGGAGCACCCAGATTCATAAAGCAAGTCCTTAGGGACTTACAAAGAGACTTAGACTCCCATACAATAATAATGGGAGACTTCAACACTCCACTGTCAACATTAGACAGCTCAACGAGACAGAAAGTTAACAAGGATATCCAGGAATGGATCCCATCTCTGCACCAAGCAGACCTAATAGACATCTATAAACTCTCCACCCCAAATCAACAGAATATACATTCTTCTCAGCACCACATCGTACTTATTCCAAAATTGACCACATAATTGGAAGTAAGGCACTCCTCAGCAAATGTACAAGAACAGAAATTATAACAAACTGTCTCTCAGACCACAGTGCAATCAAACTAGAACTCAGGACTAAGAAACTCACTCAAAACCGCTCAACTACATGGAAACTGAACAACCTGCTCCTGAATCACTACTGGGTACATAACGAAAAGAAAGCAGAAATAAAGATGTTCTTTGAACCCAATGAGAACAAAGATACAACATACCAGAATCTCTGGGACACATTTAAAGCAGTGTGTAGAGGGAAATTTATAGCACTAAATGCCCACAAGAGAAAGCAGGAAAGATCTAAAATTGACACTCTAACATCACAATTAAAAGAACTAGAGAGACAAGAGCAAACACATTCAAAAGCTAGCAGAAGGCAAGAAATAACTAAGATCAGAGCAGAACTGAAGGAGATAGAGACACAAAAAACCCTCCAAAAAATCAATGAATCCAGGAGTTGCTTTTTGAAAAGATCAACAAAATTGACAGACCGCTAGCAAGACTAACAAAGAAGAAAAGAGAGAGGAATCAAATAGATGTAATAAAAAATGATAAAGGGGATATCACCACTGACCCCACAAAAATAGAAGCAACCATCAGAGAATACTATAAACACCTCTACACAAATCAACTAGAAAATCTAGAAGAAATGGATAATTTCCTGGACACTTATACTCTCCCAAGACTAAACCAGGAAGAAGTTGAATCCCTGAATAGATCAATAGCAGGCTCTGAAATTGGGGCATCAATTAATAGCCAACCCACCAAGAAAAGTCCAGGACCAGATGGATTCACAGCTGAATTCAACCAGAGGTTCAAGGAGGAGCTGGTACCATTCCTTCTGAAACTATTCCAATCAATAGAAAAAGAGGGAATCCTCCCTAACTCATCTTATGAGGCCAACATCATCCTGATATCGAAGCCTGGCAGAGACACAACAAAAAAAGAGAATTTTAGACCAATATCCCTGATGAACATCGATGCAAAAATTCTCAATAAAATACTGGCAAACCGGATTCAGCAGCACATCAAAAAGTTTATCCACAATGATCAAGTGGGCTTCATCCCTGGGATGCAAGGCTGGTTCAACATTCGCAAATCAATAAACGTAATCCAGCTTATAAACAGAACCAAAGACAAGAACCACATGATTATCTCAATAGATGCAGAAAAAGCTTTTGACAAAATTCAACAGCCCTTCATGCTAAAAACGACCAATAAATTCGGTATTGATGGAACGTACCTCAAAATAATAAGAACTATTTATGACAAACACACAGCTAATATCATTCTGAATGGGCAGAAACTGGAAAAATTCCCTTTGAAAACTTCACAAGACAGGGATGCCCTCTCTCACCAATCCTATTCAACATAGTGTTGGAAGTACTGGCTAGGGCAATCAAGCAAGAGAATGAAATCAAGGGTATCCAGTTGGGAAAAGAAGAAGTCAAATTGTCCCTGTTTGCAGATGACATGATTGTATATTTAGAAAACCCCATTGTGTCAGCCCAAAATCTCCTTAAGCTGATAAAAAACTTCAGCAAAGTCTCAGGATACAAAATTAATGTGCAAAAATCACAAGCGTTCTTATACACAACTAACAGACAAGCAGAGAGCCAAATCAGGAATGAACTTCCATTCACAATTGCTTCAAAGAGAATAAAATACCTAGGAATCCAGCTTACAAGGGATGTAAAGGACCTCTTCAAGGAGAACTACAAACCACTGCTCAGTGAAATCAAAGAGGACACAAACAAATGGAAGAACATACCATGCTCATGGATAGGAAGAATCAATATCGTGAAAATGGCCATACTGCCCAAGGTTATTTATAGATTCAATGCCATCCCCATCAAGCTACCAATGAGTTTCTTCACAGAATTGGAAAAACTGCTTTAAAGGTCATATGGAACCAAAAAAGAGACCGCATTGCCAAGACAATCCTAAGGCAAAAGGACAAAGCTGGAGGCGTCACGCTACCTGACTTCAAACTCTACTTCAAGGCTACAGTAACCAAAACAGAATGGTACTGGTACCAAAACAGAGCTATAGACCAATGGAACAGAACAGAGTCCTCAGAAATAATACCGCTCATCTACAGCCATCTGATCTTTGACAAAGCTGAGAGAAACAAGAAATGGGGAAAGGATTCCCTATTTAATAAATGGTGCTGGGAAAATTGGCTAGCCATAAGTAGAAAGCTGAAACTGGATCGTTTCCTTACTCCTTATACGAAGATTAATTCAAGATGGATTAGAGACTTAAATGTTAGACCTAATACCATAAAAACCCTAGAAGAAAATCTAGGTAGTACCGTTGAGGACATAGGCATGAGCAAGGACTTCATGTCTAAAACTCCAAAAGCAACGGCAGCAAAAGCCAAAATTGACAAACGGGATCTAATTAAGCTAAAGAGCTTCTGCACAGCAAAAGAAACTACCATTAGAGTGAACAGGCAACCTACAGAATAGGAGAAAATTCTTGCAACCTACTCATCTGACAAAGGGCTAATATCCAGAATCTACAAAGAACTCAATCAAATATACAAGAAAAAAACAAACAACCCCATCAAAAAGTGGGCAAAGGATATGAACAGACATTTCTCAAAAGAAGACATTCATACAGCCAACAGACACAAGAGAAAATGCTCATCATCACTCGCCATCAGAGAAATGCAAATCAAAACCACAATGAGATACCATCTCACACCAGTTAGAATGGCAATCATTCACAAGTCAGGAAACAACAGGTGTTGGAGAGGATGTGGAGAAATAGGAACACTTTTACACTGTTGGTGGGATTGTAAACTAGTTCAACCATTATGGAAAACAGTATGGCAATTCCTCAAGGATCTAGAACTAGATGTACATATGACCCAGCCATCCCACTACTGGGTATATACCCAAAGGATTATAAATTATTCTACTACAAAGACACATGCACACGTATGTTTATTGTGGCACTATTCACAATAGCAAAGACTTGGAATCAACCCAAATGTCCATCGGTGACAAAGGGATTAAGAAAATGTGGCACATATACACCATGGAATACTATGCAGCCATAAAAAATGATGAGTTTGCGTCCTTTGTAGGGACATGCATACAGCAGGAAACATTCATTCTTAGCAAACTATCACAAGAACAGAAAACCAAACACCGCATGTTCTCACTCCTAGCTGGGAACTGAACAATGACATCAGTTGGACTCAAGAAGGGGAACATCAAACACTGGGGCCCATATTTGGGAGGGGTGTGGAGGGAGGGATTGCATTGGGGAAATGTACATGATGTAAATGATGAAACTGATGGGTGCTTACCAGTTGAAGGGTGCAACACACCAACATGGCATAAGTATGCATATGTACAAACCTGCACGTTATGTTGCATGTACAATGGAACTTAAAGTATAATAATTTTAAAAAAAAAGAAGTTATACAAATGACAAAAAGAAAAAAAAAGAAAAAGAAAAAAAAGGCATATCCTCAGATAATAAAAAGAGAGAAGCTATCTGAGAGATTTCTTTCTTATGTGTGACTTCCTCACACAGAGTTCCACCCCTTGCCTTCCTGGAACAGTTTTCTAACACTGTCGTCGTGGATTATGCAAAGTGATATTTGGGAGCTCATGAGGGCTATGGTGAAAAAGGAAATATCCTCAGATCAAAACTGGAAAGAAGCTTCTGAGAAACTGCATTGCCATGTGGGAATGCAACTCACAGAGTTACACGTTTCTCTTCAGTGATCTAATTGCTAACACAGTTTTCTGGAAATCTGCTATGGGATACTTCTTCGCTCAATGAAGCTTACGGTGACAAAGGAAATATCCTCAGGTGAAAACTAGAAATGAACGTCTGGTGATGTGTGAATTCGTCTCACAGAGTTACAATTATTTCATGGAGCATTCCATTATCACTGTCTTTGAGGAACCTGAGAAGGGCTTCTTTGGATCATATGAGGCCTACGCTGATAAGGAATATCACAGTTCAAAACGTGAAAGAAGCTTTTGAGAAACCTTTCTGATTTGTGAATTCATCTCCCCAGTACAACTTAGACCTCAGGAAGTAGTTTGTTAACACTCTTTTCTGGAATCTGCAAAGTGATATTTGGGAGCGCATAGGGGCCCATGGTGAAAAGGAAATATCCTCAGAAATAACTAGGAGAAGCTTTCTGAGAAGATTGCTTTCTGATGTGTGACTTCATCACACAGAGTTCCAACCTTCCCTGTTGGAACAGTTTGCTAACACGTTGCAGGGATTCCGCAAAGTGATATTTGGGAGCTCATTGAGGGCTATGGTGAAAAAGGAAATATCCTCAGATCAAAACTGGAAAGAGCCTTCTGAGAAACTGCATTGCCATGTGTGAAAGCAACTCACAGAGTACACGTTTCTCTCAGTCATCAGTTTGCTAACACAGTTTTCTGGAAATCTGCAATGGGATACTTCTAGCGCAATGAAGCTTGTGGTGACAAAGGAAATATCTCAGAGAGACCCGGAAGGAAGCCTAAACATGGAAAGCAAAAACGGTACCAGCGATTGCTAAAACATGCCAAAATGTAAAGACTATCGAGGCTAGGAAGAAACTGCATCAACTAACGACCAAATAACCAGTTAATATCATAATTGGAGGATCAAGTTCACTCATAACCATATTGACTTTAAATGTAAATGGACTAAATGCTCCATTAAAAGACACAGACTGGCACACTGGATCAAGAGTCAAGACCCATCAGTCTCTGTATTCAGGAGACCCATCTCACATGGGGACACATACTAGGCACAAAATAAAGGGATGGAAGGAATTCTACCAAGCAATAGAGACAAAAAAAAGCGGGTTGTTCAATCCGTCTCTGGTAAAACAGACTTTAAACCATCAAAGATCAAAAGAGACAAAGAAGGCCATACAAATGGTAAAGGGATCAATTCAACGGAAGAGCTAACCTCCTAAATAATATAGCACCCATACAGAGCACCCAATTCATAAAGCAAGTCCTTAGAGACTTAACAAGAACTTAACCCTACAATAATAGGGGGACTTCACACTCCACTGTCAACATTAGACAGATCAACGAGACAGAAAGTTAACAAGGATATCCAGAATTGATCCCATCTCTGCACCAAGCAACCTTAGACATCATAAACTCTCCACCCCAATCAACAGAATATACATCTTCTCACACCACATCGTACTTATTCCAAAATTGACCACATAATTGGAAGTAAGGCACTCCTCAGCAAAGTACAAGAACAGAAATTATAACAACTGTCTCTCAGACCACAGTGCAATCAAACTAGAAACTCAGGACTAAGAAAACTCAATCAAAACCGCCAACTACATGGAAACTGAACAACCTGCTCCTGAATGACTACTGGGTACATAACAAGAGGCAGAAATAAATGTTCTTTGAACCAATGAGAACAAAGATACAACTACCAGAATCTCTGGGACACATTTAAAGCATGTGTAGGGGAAATTTATAGCACTAATGCCACAAAGAGAAGCGGAAAGATCTAAAATTGACACTCTAACATCACATTAAAAGAACTAGAGAGGACAAGCAAACACATTCAAAAGCTAGCAGAAGGCAAGAAATAACTAAGATCAGAGCAGAACTGAAGGAGAAGAGACACAAAAAACCCTCCAAAAATCAATGAATCCAGGAGTTGCTTTTTGAAAAGATCAACAAAATTGACAGACCGCTACAAGACTAACAAAGAAGAAAAGAGAGAGGAATCAAATAGATGTAATAAAATGATAAAGGGGATATCACCACTGACCCCACAGAAATCCAACCATCAGAGAATACATAAACACCTCTACCAAATCAACTAGAAAATCTGAAGAAATGGATAATTTCCTGGACACTTATATCCTCCCAAGACTAAACCAGGAGAAGTTGAATCCCTGAATAGACCATAGCAGGCTCTGAATTGGGGCACACATTAATCACACCCCCAAAAAAAGTCCAGGACCAGATGGATTCACAGCTGAATTCTACCAGAGGTTCAAGGAGGAGCTGGTACCATTCCTTCTGAAACTATTCCAATCAATAAGAAAGAGGGAATCCTCCCTAACTCATTTATGAGGCCAACATCATCCTGATACCAAGCCTGGCAGAGACCACAAAAAAAAAGAGAATTTAGACCAATATCCCTGATGAACATCGATGCAAAAATTCTCAATAAATACTGCAAACCGGATTCAGCAGCACATCAAAAGTTATCCAATGATCAAGTGGGCTTCATCCCGGGATGCAAGGCTGGTTCAACATTCGCAAATCAATAAACGTAATCCAGCTTAAAAACAGAACCAAAGACAAGAACCACATGATTACCCAATAGATGCAGAAAAAGCTTTGACAAATTTCAACCCTTCATGCTAAAAACGACCAATAAATTCGGTATTGATGGAACGTACCTCAAATAATAGAACTATTTATGACAAACAAACAGCTAAATCATTCTGAATGGGCAGAAACTGGAAAAATTCCCTTTGAAAACTGGTACAAGACAGGATGCCCTATTTGGGAGCTCATAGGGGCAAATGGTGAAATAGGAAATATCCTCAGATAATAACTAGAGAGAAGCTTTCTGAGAGGTTGCTTTCTGATGTGTGACTTCATCACACACAGTTCCACCCTTCCCTTCTTGGAACAGTTTTGCTAACACTGTTGTCGTGGATTCTGCAAAGTGATATTTGGGAGATCATTGAGGGCTATGGTGAAAAAGGAATCTCCTCAGAAGAAAAATGGAAAGAAGCCGTCTGAGAAACTGCACTGCCATGTGTGAATGCAACTCACAGAGTCACACTTTTCTCTTTAGTGATCAGTTTGCTAACGAAGTTTTCCGGAATCTGCAATGCGATGCTCAGAAGTGAAGACTACTAAGAGTGAAGAAGTGAACCAATGAAGATTACGGTGACAAAGGAATATCCTCAGAGGAAAACTAGAAAGAAACTTTCTGAGAAACTTCTGGTGATGTGTGAAATCATCTCAGAGAGTTAAAGTTTTCTTTCGTGGAGCAGTCCATTAACACTGTCTTTGAGGAAGCGGAGAAGGGCTTCTTTGGATCCCATTGAGGCCTACGCTGATAAAGGCAATATCATCAGTTCAAAACCTGAAAGAAGCTTTCTGAGAAACTTCTTTCTGATCTGTGAATTCATCTAAAAGAGTTACACCTTAGACCTCAGGAAGCAGTTTGCTAACACTCTTTTCGTGGAATCTGCAAAGTGATATTTGGGAGTCCATAGTAGCCCTTGGTGAAAAAGGAAATATCCTCAGATAATAACTGGAGAGAAGCTTTCTCAGAGATTGCTTTCTGATGTGTGACTTCATCACACAGAGTTCCACACTACCCTTCTTGGAACAGTTTCTTAACACTGTTGTCATGGATTCTGCAAAGTGATATTTGGGAACCCATTGGGGCCCATGATGAAAACGGAAATATCCTCACATAATAACTAGAGAGAAGCTTTCTGAGAGATTCTTTCTGATGTATGACTTCATTACATAGAGTTCCACGATTCCTTTCTTGGAACAGTTTGCTAACACTGTTGTCGTGGATTCTGCAAATTGATAATTGGGAGCTCATTGAGGGCTCTGGTAAAAAAGGAAATATCCTCAGATCAAATCTGGAAGGAAGAATTCTGAGAACCAGCATTGCCATGTGTGAATACAACTCACAGAGTTACACTTTTCTCTTCACTGCTCAGTTTGCTAACACAGTTTTCTGGAAATCTGTAATTAGAAACTTCTTAGCGCAATGAAGCTTATGGTGAAAAGGGAAATATCCTCAGATGAAAACTAGTAAGAAGTTTTCTTAGAAACTTCTTAGTGATGTGTGAATTCATCCCACAGAGTTACACTTACGTTTCGTGGAGCAGTCCATTATCACTGTCTTTGAGGAAACTGAGAAGGGCTTCTTTGGATCGTATTGAGGCCTACGGTGATAATGCATATACCATCAGTTCAACGCGTGAAAGAAGCTTTCTGAGAAACTTATTTCTGATCTGTGAATTCATCTCACAGTGTTACACCTTAGACCTCAGGAAGCAGTTTGCTAACTCTCTTTTCGTGGAATCTGCAAAGTGATATTTGGGAGACCATAGGGGCCCATGGTGAAATAGGAAATATCCTCCCATAATAACCAGAGAGAAGTTTTCTGAGAGATTGCTTTCTGATGTGTGACTTCATCACACAGAGTTCCAAACTTCCGTTCTTGGAACAGTCTGCTGACCCTGTTGTTGTGTATTCTGCAAAGTGATATTTGGGAGCCCATAGGGGCCCATGGTGAAAAAGGAAATATCCTCACATAATAACGAGAGATTAGCTTTCAGAGAGATTGCTTTCTAATGTGTGACTTCATCACACAGAGTTCCACTGTTCCCTTCTTGGAACAGTTTGCTAACACTGTTGTTGTGGATTCTGCAAAGTGATATTTGGAAGCCAAAATGGCCCATGGTGAAAAAGGAAATATTCGCACATAATAACTAGCGAGAAGCTTTCCGAGAGATTGCTTTCTGATGTGTGACTACATCACACAGATTTTCACCCTTCCCTTGATGGAACAGTTTGCTAATCCTGTTGTCGTGGATTCTGCAAAGTGATATTTGTGAGCTCATTGAGGGCTATGGTGAAAAAGGAAATCTCCTCAGAAGAAAAATGGAAAGAATCCTTCTGAGAAACTGCACTGCCATGTGTGAATGCAACTCACAGAGTCACACTTTTCTCTTTAGTGATCAGTTTGCTAACAAAGTTTTCCGGAAATCTGCAATGCGATGCTAAGAAGTGAAGATTACGAAGAAGTGAAGAAGTGAACCAATGAAGATTACGGTGACAAAGGAAATATCCTCAGAGGATAACTAGAAAGAAACTTTCTGAGAAACTTCTTGGTGATGTGTGAAATCATCTCAGAGAGTTAATGTTTTCTTTCATGGAGCAGTCCATTAACACTGTCTTTGAGGAAGCGGAGAAGGGCTTCTTTGGATCCCATTGAGGCCTACGCTGATAAAGGCAATATCGTCAGTTCAAAACCTGAAAGAAGCTTACTGAGAAACTTCTTTCTGATCTGTGAATTCATCTAAAAGAGTTACACCTTAGACCTCAGGAAGCAGTTTGCTAACACTCTTTTCGTGGAATCTGCAAAGTGATATTTGGGAGTCCATAGTAGCCCTTGGTGAAAAAGGAAATATCCTCAGATAATAACTGGAGAGAAGCTGTCTGAGAGATAGCTTTCTGAAGGGTGACTTCATCACACAGAGTTCAACCCTTCCCTTCTTGGACCGTTTGCTAACACTGTTGTCGTCGATTCTGCAAAGTGATATTTGTGAGCTCATTGAGGGCTATGGTGAAAAAGGAAATCTCCTCAGAAGAAAAATGGAAAGAATCCTTCTGAAAAACTGCACTGCCATGTATGAATGCAACTCACAGAGTCACACTTTTCTCTTTAGTGATCAGTTTGCTAACAAAGTTTTCCGGAAATCTGCAATGCGATGCTAAGAAGTGAAGATTACGAAGAAGTGAAGAAGTGAACCAATGAAGATTACGGTGACAAAGGAAATATCCTCAGAGGATAACTAGAAAGAAACTTTCTGAGAAACTTCCTGGTGATGTGTGAAATCATCTCAGAGAGTTAATGTTTTCTTTCATGGAGCAGTCCATTAACACTGTCTTTGAGGAAGCGGAGAAGGGCTTCTTTGGATCCCATTGAGGCCTACGCTGATAAAGGCAATATCGTCAGTTCAAAACCTGAAAGAAGCTTACTGAGAAACTTCTTTCTGATCTGTGAATTCATCTAAAAGAGTTACACCTTAGACCTCAGGAAGCAGTTTGCTAACACTCTTTTCGTGGAATCTGCAAAGTGATATTTGGGAGTCCATAGTAGCCCTTGGTGAAAAAGGAAATATCCTCAGATAATAACTGGAGAGAAGCTTTCTGAGAGATTGCTTTCTGAAGGGTGACTTCATCACACAGAGTTCAACCCTTCCCTTCTTGGACCGTTTGCTAACACTGTTGTCGTGGATTCTGGAAAGTGATATTTGGGACCCCATAGGTGCCATGGAGAAAATGGAAATATCCTAACATATTAATTAGAGAGAAGCTTGCTGAGAGAGTGCTTTCCAGTATGTGACTTCATCACACAGAGTTCCACACTTCCATTCTTAGAACAGTTTGCTAACACTGTTTACGTGGACCCTGCAAATTAATATAGGGGAGACCCTAGGAGCCCATGGTGAGAAGGAAGTATCCTCACATAATAACTGGAGAGAAGCTTTCTGAGAGATTGCTTTCTGATGTGTGACTTCATCTCACAGCGTTCCACCCTTCCCTTCTTGGAACAGTTTGCTAACACTGTTGTCCTGGATTCTGCAAAGTGATATTTGGGAGCCCATTGAGGGCTATGGTGAAAAAGGAAATATCCTCAGATCAAAACCGGAAAGAAGCCTTCTGAGACACTGCATTGACATGGGTGAATGCATCTCACAGAGTTACCCGTTTCTCTTCAGTGATCAGTTTGCTATCACAGTTTTCTGGAAATCTAAAATTAGATACTTCTTAGAGCAATGAAGCTTACGGTGACAAAGGAAATATCCTCAGAAGAACACTAGAAAGAAGCTTTCGTAGAAACTTCTTGGTGATGTGTGAATTCATCTCACCGAGTTACTCTTATGTTTCCTGGAGTAGTCCATTAACACTGTCTTTGAGGAACCTGAGAAGGGGTTATTTGGATCGTATTGAGGCCTACACTGACAAAGGAATTATCATCAGTTCAAAACGTGAAAGAAGCTTTCTGAGAAACATTCTGATCTCTGAATTCGTCTCACAGAGTTACAACTTAGACCTCAGGAAGCAGTTTGCTAAAACTCCTTTCGTGGAATCTGCAAAGAGATATTTAGGAGCCCATAGGGGCCCATGGTGGAAAAGGAAATATCCTCACTTAATAACCAGAGAGAAACTTACTGAGAGATTGCTTTCTGATGTGCGACTTCATCACATAGAGTTCCACACTTCTCTTTTTGGGACAGTTTGCTAACACTGTTGTTATGGATTCTGCAAAGTGATATTTGGGAGCTCATTGACGGCTATGGTGAAAAATCAAATATCCTCAGATAAAAACTGGAAAGAATACTTCTGAGAAACTGCATTGCCATGTGTGAATGCAACTCACAGAGGTACACGTTTCCTTCAGTGATAAGTTTGCTAACACAGTTTTCTGGAAATGTGCAATTGGATACTTCTTAGCGCAATGAAGCTTGCGGTGAGAAAGTATATATCCTCAGATGAAAACTAGAAAGAAGCTTTCTTAGAAACTTCTTGGTGATGTGTGAATTCATCTCAAAGAGTTACACTTATGTTTCCTGGAGAAGTCCATTAACACTGTCTTTGAGGAACCTGAGAAGGGCTTCTTTGGATCGTATAGAGGCCTACACTGATAAAGGAAAAATCATCAGTTCCAAACGTTAAAGAATCTGTCTGAGAAACTTCTTTCTCATCTGTGAATTCATCTCACAGTGTTAGACCTTAGACCTCAGAAACCAGTTTGCTAATATTCTTTTTTTTCCTTCAATATTTTAAAGTCTATTTTTTTTTATTACTATTATACTTTAAGTTCTAGGGTACATGTGCATAACGTGCAGGTTTGTTACATATGTATACTTATGCCATGTTGGTGTGCTGCACCTATCAACTCGTCAGCACCCATCAATTCATCATTTATATCATGTATAACTCCCCAATGCAATCCCTCCCTCCTCCCCCCTCCCCCCTCCCCATGATAGGCCCCAGTGCGTGATGTTCCCCTTCCCCAGTCCAAGTGATCTCATTGTTCAGTTCCCACCTATGAGTGAGAACATGCGGTGTTTGGTTTTCTGTTCTTGTGATAGTTTGCTAAGAATGATGGTTTCCAGCTGCATCCATTTCCCTACAAAGGACGCAAACTCATCCTTTTTTATGGCTGCATAGTATTCCATGGTGTCTATGTGCCACATTTTCTTAATCCAGTCTGTCACAGATGGACATTTGGGTTGATTCCAAGTCTTTGCTATTGTGAATAGTGCCGCAATAAACATACGTGTACATGTGTCTTTGTAGTAGAATGATTTATAATCCTTTGGGTATATACCCAGTAGTGGGATGGCTGGGTCATATGGTACATCTAGTTCTAGATCCTTGAGGAATTGCCATACTGTTTTCCATAATGGTTGAACTAGTTTACAATCCCACCAACAGTGTAAAAGTGTTCCTATTTCTCCACATCCTCTCCAACACCTGTTGTTTCCTGACTTCTTAATGATTGCCATTCTAACTGGTGTGAGATGGTATCTCATTGTGGTTTTGATTTGCATTTCTCTGATGGCGAGTGATGATGAGCATTTTTTCATGTGTTTGTTGGGTGTATGAATATCTTCTTTTGAGAAATGTCTGTTCATATCCTTTGCCCACTTTTTGATGGGGTTGTTTGTTTTTTCCTCGTATATTTGTGTGAGTTCTTTGTAGATTCTGGATATTAGCCCTTTGTCAGATGAGTAGGTTGCAAAAATTTTCTCCCATTCTGTAGGTTGCCTGTTCACTCTGATGGTAGTTTCTTTTGCTGTGCAAAAGCTCTTTAGTTTAATTAGATCCCATTTGTCAATTTTGGCTTTTGCTGCCGTTGCTTTTGGTGTTTTAGACATGAAGTCCTTGCCCATGCCTATGTCCTGAATGGTACTACCTAGATTTTCTTCTAGGGTTTTTATGGTATTAGGTCTAACATTTAAGTCTCTAATCCATCTTGAATTAATCTTCGTATAAGGGGTAAGGAAAGGATACAGTTTCAGCTTTCTACTTATGGCTAGCCAATTTTCCCAGCACCATTTATTAAATAGGGAATCCTTTCCCCATTTCTTGTTTCTCTCAGGTTTGTGAAAGATCAGATGGCTGTAGATGTGCAGTATTATTTCTGAGGACTCTGTTCTGTTCCATTGGTCTATATCTCTGTTTTGGTACCAGTACCATGCTGTTTTGGTTACTGTAGCCTTGTACTATAGTTTGAAGTCAGGTAGCGTGACGCCTCCAGCTTTGTCCTTTTGACTTAGGATTGTCTTGGCAATGCGGGCTCTTTTTTGGTTCCATATGAACTTTAAAGCAGTTTTTTCCAATTCTGTGAAGAAACTCATTGGTAGCTTGATGGGGATGGCATTGAATCTATAAATAACCTTGGGCAGTATGGCCATTTTCACGATATTGATTCTTCCTATCCATGAGCATGGTATGTTCTTCCATTTGTTTGTGTCCTCTTTGATTTCACTGAGCAGTGGTTTGTAGTTCTCCTTGAAGAGGTCCTTTACATCCCTTGTAAGCTGGATTCCTAGGTATTTTATTCTCTTTGAAGCAATTGTGAATGGAAGTTCATTCCTGATTTGGCTCTCTGCTTGTCTGTTGCTGGTGTATAAGAATGCTTGTGATTTTTGCACATTAATTTTGTATCCTGAGACTTTGCTGAAGTTGCTTATCAGCTTAAGGAGATTTTGGGCTGAGACGATGGGGTTTTCTAAATATACAATCATGTCATCTGCAAACAGGGAAAATTTGAATTCTTCTTTTCCTAACTGGATACCCTTGATTTCTTTCTCTTGCCTGATTGCCCTAGCCAGAACTTCCAACACTATGTTGAATAGGAGTGGTGAGAGAGGGCATCCCTGTCTTGTGCCAGTTTTCAAAGGGAATTTTTCCAGTTTTTGCCCATTCCGTATGATATTATCTGTGGGTTTGTCATAAATAGCTCTTGGAATCTGCAAAGTGATATTTGGGATCCCATAGGACCCATGGTGAAAAAGGAAATATCCTCCGATAATAACTAGACAGAAGGTTTCCGAGAGATTGCTTTCTGATGTGTGACTTCATCACACTGAGGTCCACCCTTCCCTTCTTGGAACAGTTTGCTAACACTGTTGTCGTGGATTCTGCAAAGTGATATTTGGGAGCTCACTGAGGGCTATGGTGAAAAAGGAAATATCGTCAGATCAAAACTGGAAAGAAGCCTTCTGAGAAACTGTATTGCCATATGTGAATGCAACTCACAGAGTTACACGATTCTATTCAGTGATCAGTTTGCTAATAAAAATTTCTGGAAATCTGCATTGGGATACTTCTTAGCGCAATGAAGCTTACGGTGACAAAGGAAATATCCTCAGATGAAAACTAGAAAGAAGGTTTCTTAGAATCTTCTTGATGATGTGTGAATTCATCTCACAGACTTACACATATGTTTCGTGGAGCAGTCCATTAACACTGTCTTTGAGGAACCTGAAAAGGGCTTCTTTGTATCGCATTGAGGCCTACGCTGGAAAAGGAAGTATCATCAGTTTAAAACGTGAAAGAAGCTTTCTGAGAAACTGCTTTGTGATCTGTGAATTCATCTCACAGAGTTACACCTTATTCCTCAGGAAGCAGTTTGCTACAAATCTTTTCGTGTAATCTGAAAAGTGATATTTGGGAGCCACTAAGGGCCCATGGTGAAAGAGGAAGTATCCTTACATAATAACTAGAAAGAAGTTTTCTGAGAGATTGCTTTCTGATGTGTGACTTCATCACACAGAGTTCCACCATTCTGTTTTTGGGACAGTTAGCAAACACTGTTTTTGTGGATTCTTCAGTGATATTTGTGAGCCCTTAGGGGCCCATGGTGAAAAATGAAATATCCTCACATAATAACTAGAGAGAAGCTTTCTGAGAGATTACATTCTGATGTGTGACTTCATCACACAGAGTTCCACCCTTCCCTTCTTGGAACAGTTTGCTAAGACTGTTTTCGTGGATCCTGCAAAGTGATATTTGGGAGCTCATTGAGGGCTATGGTGAAAAAGGATATATCCTCAGATCAAAACTGAAAAAAAGCCTTCTGAGAAACTGCATTGCAATGCGTGAATGCAACTCAGAGAGTTACACGATTCTCTTCAGTGAACGGTTTGCTAACACAGTTTTCTGGAAATCTGCAATGGTATACCTCTTAGCGCAATGAAGCTTACAGTGACAAAGGAAATATTCTCAGAGGAAAAGTAAAAAGAAGCTTTGTTAGAAACTTTCGGTGATGTGTGAATTCATCTCACAGAGTTACACTTATGTTTTGTGGAGCAGTCCATTAACACTGTCTTTGAAGAACCTGAGAAGGGCTTCTTTGCATCCCATTGAGGCCTAGGCTGATAAAGGCAATATCGTCAGTTCAAAACCTGAAAGAAGCTTTCTGAGAACTTCTATCTGATATGTGAATTCATCTCACAGAGTTACAACTTAGACCTCAGGAAGCAGTTTGCTAACACACTTTTCGTGGATTCTGCAGTGATATCTGGGAGCCCTTAGGGGCACATGGTCAAAAAGCAAATATCCTCAGATAACAACTAGAGAGAAGCTTTCTGAGAGATTTCTTTCTGATGTATGACTTCATCACACAGAGTAACACCCTTCCCTTCTTGGAACAGGTTGCTAAGACTGTTGTCGTGGAATCTGCAAAGTGATACTTGGGAGCCCATAGGGGCCCATGGTGAAAAAGGAAATAACCTTACATAATAACAGAGAGAAGCTGTCTGAGAGATTGCTTTCTGATGCGTGACTTCATCTCACAGAGTTCCACCCTTCCCGTCTCAGAACAGTTTGCTAATACTGTTGTCGTGGATTCTGCAAAGTGATATTTGTGAGCTCTTTGAAGGCTATGGTGAAAAAGGAAATATCCTCAGATCAAAACTGGAAAGAAGCCTTGTGAGAAAATGCATTTCCATATGTGAATGCAACTCACAGACTTACACGTTTCTCTTCAGTGATCAGTTTGCTAACACAGTTTTCTGGAAATCTGCAATGGGATACTTCTTAGCACAATGAAGCTTACGGTGACAAAGGAAATATCCTCAGATGAAAACTAGAAAGAAGCTTTCTTAGAAACTTCTTGGTGATGTGTGAATTCATCTCATAGAGTTACACTTATGTTTCGTGGACCAGTCCATTAACACTGTCTTTGAGGAACCTGAGAAGGGCTTCTTTGGATCCCATTGAGGGCCACGCTGATAAAGGAAATATCATCAGTTCAAAACGTGAAAGAAGCTTTCTGAGAAACTTCTTTCTGGTCTGTGAATTCATGTCACAGAGATCCAACGTAGACCTCAGGAAGCAGTTTGCTAACACTCTTTTCGTGGAATCTGCAAAGTGATATTTGGGAGCCCTTAGGGGCCCATGATGAAAAAGGAAATATCCTCACATAATAACCAGAGAGAAGCTTTCTGAGAGATTGCTTTCTGATGTGTGACTTCGTCACACAGAGTTCCACCCTTGCCTTCTTGGGATAGTTTTCTAACACTGTTGTCGAGGATTCTGCAATGTGATATTTGGGACCCCATAGGGGCCCATGGTGAAAAAGGAAGTATCCTCACATAATAAATAGCGAGAAGCTTTCTGAGAGATTGCTATCTGATGTGAGACTTCATCACACAGAGTTCCACCCTTCCCTTCTTGGAATAGTTTGCTAAAACTGTTGTCGTGGATTCTGCAATGTGATATTTGGGAGCTCATTCAGGGCTATGGTGAAAAAGGAAATATCCTCAGATTAAAACTGGAAAGAAACCTTCTGAGAAACTGCATTGCCATGTGGAATGTAACTCCCAGAGTTACACGTTTCTCTTCAGTGATCAGTTTGCTAACACACTTCTCTGGAAATCTGCAGTTAGATACGTCTTAGCGCAATGAAGGTTAAGGTGACAAAGGAAATACCCTCAGATGAAAACTAGAGAGAAGCTTTCTTAGAAACTCCTTGGTGATGTGTCAATTCACCTCACAGTGTTACACTTATATTTCGTGGAGCATTCCTTAACACTGTCTTTGAGGAACCTGAGAAGGGCTTCTTTGCATCATACTCAGGCCTAGGCTAATAAAGGAAATATCATCAGTTCAAAACGTGAAAGAAGCTTTCTGAGAAACTTCTTTCTGATCTGAGAATTCATCTCACAGAGTTACAACTTAGAACTCAGGAAGAAGTTTGCTAACACTCTTTTCGTGGAATCTCCAAAGTGATATTTGGGAGCCCTTAGTGGCCCATGGTGAAAAAGGAAATATCCTCAGATAATAACTAGAGAGAAGCTTTGTGAGAGATTGCTTTCTGATGTGTGACTTCATCAAACAGTGTTCCACTCTTCCCTTCTTGGATCAGTGTGTTAACATTGCTGTCGTGGATTCTGCAAAGGGATATTTGGGAGCCCATAGGGGCCCATGGTGAAAAAGGAAATATCCTCAGATAATAAAGAGAGAGAAGCTTTCTGGGAGATTGCTTTCTGATCTGTGACTTCATCACACAGAGTTCCACACTTCCCTCCTTGGAACAGTTTCATAACACTGTTGTCGTGGATCCTGCAAAGTGATATTTGGGAGCTCATTGAGCGCTATGGTGAAAAAGGAAATATCCTCAGATCAAAACTGGAAAGAAGCCTTCTGAGACACTGCATTGCCATGTCTGAATGCAACTCACAGAGTTACAAGTTTCTCCTCAATGATCAGTTTGCTAACATAATTTTCTGGAAATCTACCATTAGATAATGCTTAACACAATGAAGCTTGCAGTGACAAAGGAAATACCCTCAGATGAAAACTAAAAACAAGCTTTCTTAGAAACTTCTTGGTGTTGTGTGAATTCATCGCACAGAGTAACGCTTATATTTCGTGGAGCAGTCCATTAACACTGTCTTTGAGGTACATGGGAAGGGTTTTTTTGATCATATTGAGGCCTACGCTGATAAAGGAAATATCATCAGTTCACAATGTGAAAGAAGCATTGTGAGAAACTTCTTTCTGATCTGTGAATTCATCTCACAGATTTACAACGTAGACCTTAGGAAGCAGTTTGCTGACTCTCTTTTCGTGGAATATGCAAAGTGATATTTGGGAGCCCATAGTTGCCCATGGTGAAAAATGAAATATCCCCAGATATTAACTAGAGAGAAGCTTTCTGAGAGATTGTTTTCTGATGTTTGACTTCATCACACAGAGTTCCACCCTTCCCTTCTTGGAACAGTTTGCTAACACTGTTGTCGTGGATACTGCCAAGTGATATTTCGAGCCCTTAGGGGCCCATGATGATAAAGGAATTATCCTCAAATAATAACTAGAGAGAAGCTTTCTGCGAGATTGCTTTCTGATGTGTGACTTCATCACAGAGAGTTTCACCCTACCCTTCTTGGAACAGTTTGCTAACACTGTTGTCGTGGATTTTGCAAAGTGATATTTGCGAGCTCATTGAGGGCTATGGTGAAGAAGGAAATATCCTCACATCAAAACTGGAAAGAAGCCTTCTGAGAAACTGCATTCCCATGTGTGAATGCAACTCACAGAGTTACACTTTTCTTTTCAGTGATCAGTTTTCTAACACAGTTTTCTGGAAATTTGCAATTAGATGCTGCTTAGTGCAATGAAGCTTGCGGTGTGAAAGGAAATAACCTCAGAGGAAAACTAGAAGGAAGTTTTCATAGAAACTTCTTGGTAATGTGTGAATTCATCTCACAGAGTTACACTTACGTTTCATGGAACACTCCATTAACACTGTCTTTGAGGAACCTGAGAAGGGCTCTTTGGATCGCATTGAGGCCTACGCTCATAAAGGAAATATCATCAGTTCAAAACGTGCAAGAAGCTTTCTGAGAAACTTCTTTCTGATCTGTGAATTCATCTCACAGAGTTACAACTTAGACCTCAGGAAACCGTTTGCTAACACTCTTTTCGTGGAATTTGCAAAGTGATATTTGGGAGCACATAGGGGCCAATGTGAAAAAGGAAATATAATCACATAATAACTAGAGAGAAGATTTCTGAGAGATTGCTTTCTCATGTGTGACTTCATCACACAGAGTTCCACCCTTCCTTTCCTGGAACTGTTTACTAACACTGTTGTCGTTCATTCTGCAAAGTGATATTTGGGTTCCCATAGGGTCCCATGGTGAAAGAGGAATTATCCTCACAAAATAACTACAGAGAAGCTTTCTGAGAGATTGCTACCTGATGGGTGACTTCATCACACAGAGTTCCAGCCTTCCCTTCTTGGAACAGTTTGCTAACACTGTTGTCGTGTATTCTGCAACGTGATATTTGGGAGCTCATTGAGGGCTATGGTGAAAAAGGAAATATCCTCAGATCAAAACTGGAAAGAAGCCTTCTGAGAAACTGCATTGCCACCTGTGAATGCAACTCACAGAGTTACACGTTTCTCTTCCGTGGTCAGTTGGTTAACACAGTTTTCTGGAAATCTGCAATTAGATACTTCTTTTTTTTATTATTATACTTTAAGTTCTAGGGTACATGTGCATAACGTGCAGGTTTGTTACATATGAATACTTATGCCATGTTGGTGTGCTGCACCCATCAACTCGCAATTAGATACATATTAGCGAATGAAGCTTAATGTGACAAAGGAAATATCCTCAGACGAAAACTAGAAAGAGGCTTTCTTGGAAACTTCTTGGTGATGTGTGAATTCATCCCACAGAGTTACACTTATATTTCATGGAGCAGTCCATTAACACTGTCTTTGAGGATCCTGAAAAGGGCTTCTTTGTATCGTAGTGAGGCTATGCTGATAAAGTAAATATCGTCAGTTCAAAACGTGAAAGAAACTTTCTGAGAATCTTCTTTCTGATGTGCGATTTCATCTCACAGAGTTACAACTTAGACCTCAGGAAGCAGTTTGCTAACACTGTTTTCGTGGAATCTGCAAAGTGATATTTGATAGCCCATAGGGGCCCATTGTGAAAAAGGAAATATCCTCACTTAATTACTAGAGAGAATCTTTCTGAGAAATTGCTTTCTGATGTGACACTTCATCATACAGAGTTCCACCCTTCCCTTCTTGGAACAGTTTGCTAACACTGTTGTCGTGGATTCTGCAAGGTGATATTTGGGAGCTAATTTAGGGCTATGGTGAAAAAGGAAATATCCACAAATAATAACTAGAGAGAAGTTTTCTGAGAGATTGCATTCTGATGTGTGACTTCATCACACAGAATTCCACCCTTCCCTTTTTTGGAGAGTTTGCTAACACTGTTGTCGTGGACTCTGCAAAGTGATATTTGGGAGCCCTTAGGGTCCCAAGGTGAAAAAGGAATCATCCTCACATAATATCTAGAGAGAAGGTTTCTGAGAGATTGCATTCTGATGTGTGACTTCATCACACAGGGTTCCACCCATCACTTCTTGGAACATTTTGCTAACACTGTTGTCGTGGATTCTGCAAGGAGATATTTGGGAGCTAATTGAGGGCTATGGTGAAAAAGGAAATATCCTCAGATGAAAACTGCAAGGAAGCCTTCTGTGAAACTGCATTGCCATGTGTGAAGGCAACTCACAGAGTTACACGTTTCTCTTCAGTGGTCAGTTTGCTAACACTCTTTTCGTGTAATCTGCAAAGTGATATTTGGGAGCCCCTACGGGCCCATGGTGAATAAGGAAATGTCCTCACATAATAAGTAGAGGGAAGCTTTCTGAGACATTCCTTTCTGATGTGTGACTTCATCACACAGAGTTCCATTCTTCCCTTCCTGGAACAGTTTGCTAACATTGTTGTCGTGGATTCTGCAAGGTGATATTTGGGAGCCCATAGGGGCCCATGGTGAAAAAGGAAACATCCTCACATAATAACTAGAGAGAAACTTTCTGACACTTTACTTTCTGATGTGTGAATTCATCACACAGAGTTCCACCCTTCCCTTCTTGGAACAGTTTGCTAACACTGTTGTCGTGGATGCTGCAAAGTGATATTTGGGAGCACATAAGGGCCCGTGGTGAAAAAGGAAATATCCTCACCTAATGACTAGAGAGAAGCTTTGTGAGAGATTGCTTTCTGATGTGTGACTTCATCACACAGAGTATCACCCTTCCCTTCTTGGAACAGTTTGCTAACACCGTTTTCATGGATTCTGCAAAGTGATATTTTGGAGCCTAAAGGGGCCCATGGTGAAAAAGGAAATATCTTCACATAATAAGAAGAGAGAAGCTTTCTGAGATATTGCTTTCTGATGTGTGACTTCATCACACAGAATTCCACCCTTCCCGTCTTGGAACACTTTGCTAACACTGTTGTCTTGGATTCTGCAAAGTGATATTTGGGAGCCCGGGGAGGCCCATGGTGAAAAAGAAAACATCCTTACATAATAAATAGAGAGAAGCTTTCTGAGAGATTGCTTTCTGATGTGTGGCTTCATCACACAGAGTTACAACCTCCCCTTCTTGGAACAGTTTGCTAACACGGTTGTCGTGGATTCTGCACAGTGATATTTGGGAGCTCATTGAGGGCTATGGTGAAAAAGGAAGTATCCTCAGATCAAAACTTTAAAGAAGCCTTCTTAGAAACTGCATTGCTGTGTGTGAATGCAACTGACAGAGTGACACGTTTTTCTTCAGTGATCAGTTTGCTAACACAGTTTTCTGGAAATGTGCAATGGGATACTTCTTAGCGCAATGAAGCTTACGTTGAGGAAGGAAATATCCTCAGAGGAAAGCTGGATAGAAGCTTTCCTTGAAACTTCTTGGTGATGTGTGTGTTCAACTCACAGAGTTACACTTATGTTTCATGGATGAGTCCATTAACACTGTATTTTAGGAACCTGAGAAGGACTTCTATGGATCGTATTGAGGCGTACGCTGATAAAGGAAATATCATCAGTTAAAAAGGTGAAAGAATACTTCTGAGAATCTTCTTTCTGATCTGTAAATTCGTCTCACTGAGTTACAACTTAGAACTCAGGAAGCAGTTTGCTAACACTCTTTTCGTGGAATCTGGAAAGTGATATTTGGTAACCCATAGGGGTTCATGGTGAAAATGGAAATATCCTCCGATAATACCTAGAGAGAAGCTTTCTGAGAGATTGCTTTCTGATGTGTGACTTCATCACACAGAGTTCCACCATTCCCTTCTTGGAAAAGTTTGCTAACACTGCTTTCGTGGATTCTGCAAAGTGATATTTGGGAGCTCGTTGAGGGCTATGGTGAAAAAGGAAATATCCTGATATCAAAACTGAAAAGAAGCCTTCTGAGAAACTGCATTGCCATGTGTGAATGCAACTCACAGAGGTACACGTTTCTGTTCAGTTATCAGTTTGCTAACACAGTTTTCTGGAAATCTGCAATTAGATACTTCTTAGCGTAATGAAGCTTATGGTGACAAAGGAAATATCCTCAGATGATACCTAGAAAGAAGCTTTGGTTGAAACTTCTTGGTGATATGTGAATTCATCTCACAGAGTTATATTTATGTTTCGAGGAGCAGTCCATTAACACTGTCTTTGAGGAACCTGAGACGGGCTACTTCGGATCGCATTGAGGCCTACACTGATAAAGGAAATATCATCAGTTCAAAATGTGAAAAAGTGTTCTGAGAAACTTCCTTCCGATCTGTGAATTCATCTCACAGAGTTGCACTTTAGACCTCAGGAAGCAGTTTGCTAACACTCCTGTTGTGGAATCTGCAAACTGATACTAGGAAGCCCTTAGGGGCCCGTGGTGAAAAAGGAAATATCCTCACAAAATAACTAGAGAGAAGCTTTCTGAGAGATTGCTTTGTGATGTGTGACTTCATAACACAGAGTTCCACCCTTCCTTTCTTGGAACAGTTTGCTAACACTGTTGTCGTGGATTCTGCAAAGTGATATTTGGGAGCTCATAGAGGGATATGGTGAAAAAGGAAATATACTCAGATCTAAACTGGAAAGAAGCCTTCTGAGAAACTGCATTGCAATGTGTGAATGCAACTCACAGTTACTCGTTTGTCTTCAGTGTTCAGTTGGCTAACACAGTTTTCTGGAAATCTGAAATAGGATACTTCTTAGCGGAATGGAGCGTACGGTGACAAAGGTAATATAATTAGATGAAAACTAGAAAGAAGCTTTCTTAGAAACCTCTTGGTGATGTGTGAATTCATCTCACAGAGTTACACTTATGTTTCGTGGAGCAGTCAATTAACACTCTCTTTGAGGAACCTGAGAAGGGCTTCTTTGGATCGCATTGAGGCCTACACTGATAAAGGACATTTCATCATTTCAAAACGTGAAAGAAGCTTTCTGAGAAACTTCTTTCTGATCATTGAGTTCATCTCACAGACTTACAACTTAGACCTCAGGAAGCAGTTTGCTAACACTCTTTTCATGGAATCTGCTAATAGATATTTAGGAGCCCATGGGGACCCATGGTAAAAAAGGAAATATCCTCAGATAATAACTAGAGAGAATCCTTCTGAGAGATTGCTTTCTGATGTGTGACTTCATTACATAGATTTCCACCCTTCCCTTCTTGGAACAGTTTTGCAACACTGTTGTCATGGATTCTGTAAAGTGATATTTAGAAGCTCATTGAGGGCTATGGTGAAAAAGGAAATATCCTCAGATCAAAACTGGAAAGAAGCCTTCTGAGAAACTGCATTGCCATGTGTGAGTGCAACTCACAGACTTACACGTTTCTCTTCAGTGACCAGTTTGCTAACACACTTTTCTGGAAATCTGTAATGGGATACTATTTAGCGCAATGAAGCTTACGGTGACAAAGGATATATCCTCAGATGAAAACTAGAAAGAAGGTTTCCTATAAACTTCTTGGTGATGTGTGAATTCATCTCACAGAGTTACACTTATATTTCGTGGAGCAGTCCATTCACACTGTTTGAGGAACCAGAGAAGGTCTTCTTTGGATCCCATTGAGGCCTACACTGATAAAGGAATTATCCTCAGTTCAAAACATGAAAGAAGCTTTCTGGGAAACTTCTTTGTGTTCTGTGAATTCATCTCACAGAGTTACAACTTAGAACTCAGGAAGCAATTTGCTAGCACGCTTTTCGTGGAATATGCAAACTGATATTTAGGAGCCCATAGGGGTCCATGGTGAAAAAGGAAATATCCTCGATAATAACTAGAGAGAAACCTTCTGAGAGATTGCTTTCTGATGTGTGACTTCATGGCACAGGGTTCCAGCTTTCCCTTCTTGGAACAGTTTGCTAACACTGTTGTCGTGGATACTGCAAAGTGATATTTCGGAGCCGTAGGGGCTCGTTGTGAAAAAGGAACTATCCTCACATAATAACTAGAGAGAAGCTTTCTGAGAGATTGCTTTCTGATGTGTCACTTCATCACACAGAGTTCCACCTTTCCCTTCTTGGAACAGGTTGCTAACACTGTTGGCGTCGATTCTGCAAAGTGATATTTGGGAGCTCATTAAAGGCTGTGGTGAAAAAGGAAATATCCTCAGATCAAAACTGGAAAGAAGCCTTCTGAGAAACTGCATTGCCATGTGTGAATGCAACTCACAGAGTTACACGTTTTTCTTGATTGATCAGTTTGCTAACACAGTTTTCTGGAAATCTGCAATTGGATACTTCTTAGCGCAATGAAGCTTACGGTGACAAAGGAAATATCCTCAGATGTAAACTAGAAAGAAGCTTTCTTAGAAACTTCTTGGTGATGTGTGAGTTCATCTCACAGAGTTACACTTAAGTTTCGTGGGGCAGTCCATTAACACTGTCTTTGAGGAACCTGAGTAGGGCTTCTTTGGATCGTATTGAGGCCTACGCTGATAAAGGAAATATCGTCAGTTGAAAACGTGAAAGAAGCTTTCTCAGAAACTTATTTGCGATCTGTGAATTCATATCACAGAGTTACAACTTGGAACTCAGGAAGCAGTTTGCTAACACTCTTTTCGTGGAATATGCAAAGTAATATTTGGGAGCCCATAGGGGTCCATGGTGAAAAAGGAAGTATCCTCTAATAATAACTAGAGAGAAGCTTTCTTAGAGATTGCTTTCTGATGTGTGACTTCATCACACAGAGTTCCACCCTTCCCGTCTTGGAACAGTTTGCTGACACTGTTGTCCTGGATTCTGCAAAGTGATATTTGGGACACCATAGGGGCCCAGGGTGAAAAAGGAAGTATCCTCACATAATAACTAGAGAGAAGCTTTCTGAAAGATTGCTTCCTGATGTGGACTTCATCACACAGAGTTCCACCCTTCCCATCTTGGAACAGTTTGCTAACACTGTTGTCGTGGATTCTACAAATTGATATTTGGGAGCTCATTGAGGGCTACGTTGAAAAAGGAAATCTACTCAGATTAAAGCTGGAAAGATGCCTTCTGAGAAACTGCATTCCGATGTGTGAATGCAACTCACAGAGTTACACGTTTTTCTTCAGTGGTCAGTTTGCTAACACAGTTTTCTGGAAATCTGCAATTAGATACTTCTTAGCGCAATGAAGCTTACGGTGACAAAGGAAATATCCTCAGATGGAAACTAGAAAGAAGCTTTCTTAGAAAATTCTTGGTCATATGTGAATTCATCTCGTAGAGTTACACTTACGTTTCGTGGAGGAGTCCATTAACACTGTTTTAGAGAAACCTGAGAACGGCTTCTTTGGATCGCATTGAGGCCTACGCTGATAAAGGAAAATCATCAGTTCAAAACGTGAAAGAAGCTTTCTGAGACACTTCTTTCTGATCAGTGGGTTCATCTCACAGACTTACAACTTAGACCTCAGAAGCAGTTTGCTAACACTCTTTTCGTGGAATCTACAAACTGATATTTCGGAGCCCATATGGGCCATGGTGAAAAAGGAAATATCCTCAGACAATAATTAGAGAGAAGCCTTCGGAGAGATTGCTTTCTGATGTGTGATTTCATCACACAGAGTTCCGCCATTACCTTCTTGGAACAGTTGCCTAATACTGCTGTCGTGTATTCTGCAAAGTGATATTTGGGAGCCCCTAGTGGGCCATGGTGAAGAAGGAAATATCCTCACATAATAACTAGAGAGAAGCTTTCTTTGAGATCGCTTTCTGATGTGTGACTTCATCACACAGAGTTCCACCCTTCCCTTCTTGGAACAGTTTCCTAACACTGCTGTCGTGGATTCTGCAAAGTGATATTTGGGAGCCCTTAGGGGCCCATGGTGAAAAAGGAAGTATACTCACATAATAACTAGAGAGAAGCTTGCTGAGAGATTGCTTTCTGATGGGTGACTTCATCACACAGAGTTCCACCCTTCCCTTCCTGGAACAGTTTGCTAACACTGTTGTTGTGTATACAGCAATGTGATATTTGGGAGCTCATTGAGTGCTATGGTGAAAAAGGAAATATCCTCTGATCAAAAAAGGAAGGAAGCCTTCAGAGAATCTGCATTGCTATGTGTGAATGCAACTCACAGAGTTACACGTTTCTCTTCAGTGATCAGTTTGCTAACACGTCTTTCTGGATATCTGCAAAGGGATACTTCTTAGGGCAAGGAAGCTTACGGTGACAAAGGAAATATCCTCAGATGAAAACTAGAAAGAAGCTTTCTTAGAAACTTCTTGGTGATGTGTGAATTCAGCTCACAGAGTTACACTTATGTTTCGTGGAGCAGTCCATTAAACCTGTCTTGGAGGGACCTGAGAAGGGTTTCTTTGGATCGCTTTGACGCCTACCCAGAGAAAGGAAATAAAATTAGTTCAAAAAGTGAGAGAAACTTTCTGAAAAACTTCTTTGTGATCTGTGAATTCCTCTCACAGATTTACAACTTAGACCTCAGGAAGCAGTTAGCTAACACTGTTTTTTATTTTTTGAATCTGCCAAGTGATATTTGGGAGCCCATAGGGGCCCATGGTGAAAAAGGGAATACCCTCAGATAACTGGAGAGAAGCTTTGTGAGAGATTGCTTTCTGATGTGTGACTTCATCATACAGAGTTCCACCCTTCCCTTCTTGCAACAGTTTGCTAACACTGTTGTCGGGATTCTGCAAAGTGATATTTCGGAGCTCATTGAGGGCTATGGTGAAAAAGGAAATATCCTCAGATCAAAACTGGAAAGAAGCCTTCTGAGAAACGGCATTCCCATGTGTGAATGCAACTCACAGAGTTACACGTTTCTCTTCAGTGGTCAGTTTGCTAACAAAGTTTTCTGGATATCTGCATTGGGATATTTAGCGCAATGAAGCTTACGGTGACAAAAGAAATATCCTCAGATGAAAAACTGAAAGAACCTTTCTTATAAACTTCTTGGTGATGTGTGAATTCATCTCACAGAATTACACATGTGTTTCGTGGAGCAGTCCATTAACACTGTCTTCGAGGAACCTACGAAGGGCTTCTTTGGATCGCATTGAGGCCTACGCTGGCAAAGGAAATATCATCAGTTCAAAAGGTGAAAGAAGCTTTCTGAGGAACTTCTTTCTGATCTGTGAATTCATCTCACTGAGTTACAACTTAGAACTAGGGAAACAGTTTACTAACACTCTTTTCGTGGAATCTACAAAGTGATATTTGGGAGCCAATAGGGGCACATGGTGAAAAAGGAAAAATCATCACATAATAACTAGAGAGAAACTTTCTGAGAGATTTCTTTCTGATGTGTGACTTCATCACACAGAGTTCCACCCTTCCCTTCTTGGAACACCTTGCTAACACTGTTTTCGTGGATTTTGCAACGTGTTATTTCGGAGCCCATATGGGCCCATGGTGAAAAAAGAAATATCCTCACATAATAACTAGAGAGAAGCTTTCTGAGAGATTGCTTTCTGATGTGTGACTTCATCACACGGAGTTCCACCCTTCCCTTCTTGGAACAGTTTGCTAACACTGTTGTCGTGGTTTCTTCAAAGTGATATTTGGGCGATCATTGAGGGCCTTGGTGAAAAAGGAAATATCCTCAGATCAAAACTGGAAAGAAGCCTTCTGAGAAACTGCATTGCGTTTTGTGAATGCAACTCAAATTGATACATGCTTCCCTTCAGTTCTCAGTTTGCTATCACAGTTTTCTGGCAATCTGCAATGGGATACTTTTGTGTGGAATGAAGCTTACGGTGACAAAGGAAATATCCTTAGATGAAAACCAGAAAGAAGCTTTCTTAGAAATTTCTTGGTCTTGTGTGAATTCATCTCACAGAGTTACACTTATGTTTCGTGGAGCAGTACATGAACTCTGTCTTTGAGGAACATGAGAAGGGCTTTTTGGATCGCATTGAGGCCTATTCTGATAAAGGAAATATAATCAGTTCAAAACCTGAAAGAAGCCTTCTGAGAAACTTCTTTTTGATCTGTGAATTCATGTCACACTGTTACAATATAGACATCAGGAAGCAGTTTGCTAACCCTTTTTCGTGGGATCTGCAAACCGATATTTTGGAGCCCATAGTGGCCCATGGTGAAAAAGGAAATATCCTCAGATAATCAAAAGAGAGAAGCTTTCTGAGAGATTGCTTTCGGATGTGTGACTTCATTACACAGAGTTCCACCCTTCCTTCTTGGAACAGTTTGCTAACACTGTTGTCGTGGATACTGCAATGTGATATTTGGTAGCCCATAGGGGCCCATGGTGAAACAGGAAATATCCTCACATAATAACTAGAGAGAAGCTTTCTGAGAGATTCTGTCTGATGTGTGACTTCATCACACAGAGTTCCACCCCTCGGTTCTTGGAACAGTTTGCTAACCCTGTTGTCGTGGATTCTGCAAAGTGATATTTGGGAGTACATAGGGCCCATGGTGAAAAAGGAAATATCCTCACATAATAAGTAAAGAGAAGCTTTCTTAGAGATTGCTTTCTGATGTGTGACTTCATCACACAGAGTTCCCCCTTCCCTTTTTGGAACAGTTTGCTAAGACTGTTGTCGTTGATTCTGCAAAGCGATATTTGGGAGCCCTTTGAGGGCTATGGTGAAAAAGGAAATATCCTGATATCAAAACTGGAAAGAAACCTTCTGAGAAACTGCATTGCCATGTGTGAATGCAACTCACAGAGTTACACGTTTCTCTTCAGTGATCAGTTTGCTACCAAATTTTCTGGAAATCTGCAATGGGATACTTCTTAGCGCAATGAAGCTTACGGTGACAAAGGAAATATAATCAGATGAAAACTAGAAAGAAGGTTTCGTGGAAACTTCTTGGTGATGTGTGAATTCACCTCACAGAGTTACACTTAAGTTTCCTGGAGACGTCCATTGACACTGTCTCTGAGGAACCTGAGAAGGGCTTCTTTCGATTGCATTGAAGCCTACGCTGAAAAAGCAAATATCATCAGTTCAAAACGTGAAAGACACTATCTCAGAAACTTCTTTCTGATCTGTGAATTCATCTCACAGAGTTACAACTTAGACCTCAGGAAGCAGTTCGCTAAGACTCTTTTCGTGGAATCTACAAAGTGATATTTGAGCCCTTAGGGGCCCATGGGGAAAAAGGAAATATCCTCAGATAATAACTAAAGAGAAGCTTTCTGAGAGATTGCTTTCTGATGGGTGAATTCATCACACAGACTTTCCACCCTTCCCTTCTTGGAACAGGTTGCTAAAACTGTTGTCGTGAATTCTGCAAAGTGATATTTCGGAGCTTATTGAGGGCTATGGTGAAAAAGGAAATATTCTCAGATCAAAACTGGAAAGGAGCCTCCTGAGAAACTGCATTGCCATGTGTGAATGCAACTCACAGAGTAATACGTTTCTCTTCAGTGATCAGTTTGCTAACACAGTTTTCTGGAAATCTTCAATGAGATACTTCTTATCGCAATGAAGCTTTCGGTGACAAAGGAAATATCCACAGAGGAAAACTAGAAAGAAGCTTTCTTAGAAACTTCTTGGTGATGTGTGAATTCATCTCACAGGGTTACACTTATGTTTCCTGGAGCAGTCCATTAACACTGTCTTTGAGGAACCTCAGAAGGGCTTCTTTGGATTGAATTGAGGCCTACGATGATAAAGGAATTATCATCAGTTCAAAACGTGAAAGAAGCTTTCTGAGAATCTTCTTTCTGACCTGTGAATTCATCTCACAGAGTTACAACTTCAACCTCAGAAGCAGTCTGCTAGCACTCTTTTCGTGGAATCTGCAAAGTGATATTTGGGAGCCCATAGGGGCCCATGGTGAAAAAGGAAATATCCTCACACAAAAACCAGAGAGAAGCTTTCTGAGAGATTGCTTTCTGATGTGTGACTTCATCACACAGGGTTCCACACTTCCCATTGGAACAGTTTGCTAACACTATTGTCTTGGATTCTGAAAAGTGATATTTGGGAGCTCATTGAGGGCTATGGTGAAAAAGGAAATATCCTCAGATCCAAACTGGAAAGAAGCCTTTGGAGAAACTGCTTTGCCATGTGTGAATGCAACTCACAGAGTTACACGTTTCTCTTCAGTGATTAGTTTGCTAACAACGTTTTCTGGAAATCTGCAATGGGATACTTCTTAGCGCAATGAAGCTTCCCGTGACAAAGGAAATCTCCTCAGATGAAAACTAGCAAGAAGCTTTCTTAGAAACTTCTTGGTGATGCGTGAATTCATCTCACAGAGTTACACTTATTTTTCGTGGAGCAGTCCATTAACACTTTCTTTGAGGAACCTGAGAAGGGATTCTTTGGATACTGAGGCCTACGCTCATAAAGGAAATACCATCAGTTCAAAACATGAAAGAAGCTTTCTGAGAACCTTCTTTCTGATCTGTCCATTCACTTCAGAGAGTTACACCTTAGACCACAGGAAGCAGTTTGCTAACACTCTTTTCAGGGAAAATGCAAAGTGATATTTTTGAGCCCATAGGGGCCCATGGTGAAAAAGGAAATATCCTCACATAATAACTAGTTAGAAGCTTTCTGAGAGATCTGCAAAGTGATATTTTGGATACTTCTTAACGCAATGAAGCATACGGTGACAAAGGAAATCTCCTCAGATGGAAACTAGAAAGAAGCATTCTTTGAAAATTCTCGGTGGTGTGTGAATACACCTCACAGGTTTACACTAATGTTTCTTGGAGCAGTCCATTAACACTGTCTTTGAGGAAATTGAGAAGGGCTTCTTTGGATACTGAGGCCTTCACTCATAAAGGAAATACCATCAGTTCAAAACATGAAAGAAGCTTGCTGAGAAACTGCTTCCTGATCTGTGTATTCATCTCAGAGAGTTACACCTTAGACCACAGGAAGCAGTTTGCTAACACTCTTTTCATGGAATCTGCAAAGTGATATTTGGGAGCCCATAGGGACCCATGGTGAAAAAGGAAATATCCTCAGATAATAATTAGAGAGAAGCTTTCTGAGAGATTGCTTTCTGATGTGTGACTTCATCACACAGAGTTCCACCCTTCCCTTCTTGGAACAGTTTGCAAACACTGTTGCCGTGGATTCTGCAAAGTGATATTAGGATCCCATAGGTGCCGATGGTGAAAACGGAAATACCTCACATAATAACTAGAGAGAAGCTTTCTGAGAGATTGCTTTCTGATGTGTGACTTCATCACACATGATTCCCCCCTTCCCTTCTTGGAACAGTGTGCTAACACTGTTGTCGTCGATTCTGCAAAGTGATATTTGGGAGCTCAATGTGGGCTATAGTGAAAAAGGAAATATCCTCAGATCAAAACAGGAAAAAAGCCTTCTGAGAAACTTCATTGCCATGTGTGAATGCAACTCACAGAGTTCGAGATTTCGCTACAGTGATCAGTTTGCTAACACAGTTTTTGGAAATCTGCAATTAGATACTTCTTAGTGCAATGAGGCTTACGATGACAAAGGAAATATCCTCAGATGAAAACTAGAAAGATGCTTTCTTAGAAACTTCGTTCTGATGTGTGAATTCATCTCACAGAGTTCCACTTATGTTTCGTGGAGCAGTCCATTTACACTGTCTTTGAGGAACCTGAGAAGGGCTTCTTTGGATCGTATTGAGGCCTGCGCTGATAAAGGAAATGTCATTACTTCAAAACGTGAAAGAAGCTTTCTGAGAAACTTCTTTCTGATCTGTGAATTCATCTCACACAGTTACACCTTAGACCTCAGGAAGCCGTTTGCAAACACTCTTTTCTTGGAATCTGCAAAGTGATATTTGGGAGCCCATAGGGGCCCATGGTGAAAAAGGAAATATCCTCACCTAATAATTACAGAGCAGCTTTCTGAGAGATTGCTTTCAGATGTGTGACTTCATCATACAAAATTCCACACTTCCCTTCTTGGAACAGTTTGCTAGCACTGTTGTCGTGGATTCTGAAAAGTGATATTTGGGAACCCTTAGGGGCCCATGGTGAAAAAGGAAATAACATCACATAGTACCTAGAGAGAAGCTTTCTGAGAGATTGCTTTCTGATGTGTGACTTCATCATACAAACTTCCACACTTCCCTTCTTGGAACAGTGTGCTAGCACTGTTGTCGTGGATTCTGAAAAGTGATATTTGGGAACCCTTAGGGGCCCATGGTGAAAAAGGAAATAACATCACATAGTACATAGAGAGAAGCTTTCTGAGAGATTGCTTTCTGATGTGTGCCTTCATCACACAGAGTTCCACCCTTCGCTCTGATGGTAGTTTCCTTTGCTGTGCAGAAACTCTTTAGTTTAATTAGATCCCATTTGTCAATTTTGGCTTTTGCTGCCGTTGCTTTTGGTGTTTTAGACATGAAGTCCCTGCCCATGCCTATGTCCTGAATGGTACTACCTAGATTTTCTTCTAGGGTTTTTATGGTATTAGGTCTAACATTTAAGTCTCTAATCCATCTTGAATTAATCTTCGTATAAGGAATAAGGAAAGGATCCAGTTTCAGCTTTCTACTTATGGCTAGCCAATTTTCCCAGCACCATTTATTAAATAGGGAATCCTTTCCCCATTTCTGGTTTCTCTCAGGGTTGTCAAAGATCAGATGGCTGTAGATGTGTGGTATTATTTCTGATGGACTCTGTTCTGTTCCATTGGTCTATAGCTCTGTTTTGGTACCAGTACCATGCTGCTTTGGTTACTGTAGCCTTGTAGTATAGTTTGAAGTCAGGTAGCGTGACGCCTCCAGCTTTGTCCTTCTGCCTTAGGATTGTCTTGGCAATGCGGGCTCTTTTTTGGTTCCATATGACCTTTAAAGCAGTTTTTTCCAATTCTGTGAAGAAACTCATTGGTAGCTTGATGGGGATGGCATTGAATCTATAAATAACCTTGGGCAGTATGGCCATTTTCACGATATTGATTCTTCCTATCCATGAGCATGGTATGTTCTTCCATTTGTTTGTGTCCTCTTTGATTTCACTGAGCAGTGGTTTGTAGTTCTCCTTGAAGACGTCCTTTACATCCCTTGTAAGTTGGATTCCTGGGTATTTTATTCTCTTTGAAGCAATTGTGAATGGAAGTTCATTCCTGACTTGGCTCTCTGCTTGTCTGTTACTGGTGTATAAGAATGCTTGTGATTTTTGCACATTAATTTTGTATCCTGAGACTTTGCTGAAGTTGCTTATCAGCTTAAGGAGATTTTGAGGTGAGACGATGGGGTTTTCTAAATATACCATCATGTCATCTGCATACAGGGACAATTTGACTTCTTCTTTTCCTAACTGAATACCCTTGATTTCTTTCACTTGCCTGATTGCCCTAGCCAGAACTTCCAACTCTGTGTTGAATCGGAGGGGTGAGAGAGGGCATCCCTGTCTTGTACCAGTTTTCAAAAGGAATTTTTCCAGTTTTTGCCCATTCAATATGATATTAGCTGTGGGTTTGTCGTAAATATCTCTTAGTATTTTGAGGTACGTTGCATCAATACCGAATTTATTGAGCGTTTTTAGCATGAAGAGCTGTTGAATTTTGTCAAAAGCTCTTTCTGCATCTATTGAGATAATCATATGGTTCTTGACTTTGGTTCTGTTTATATGCTGGATTATGTTTATTGATTTGCGAATGTTGAACCAGCCTTGCATCCCAGGGATGAAGCCCACTTGATCACGTTGGATAAGCTTTTGGAGGTGCTGTTGATTCCGGTTTGCCAGTATTTTATTGAGGATTTTTGCATCGATGTTCATCAGGGATATTGGTCTAAAATTCTCTTTTTTTGTTGTGTCTCTGCCAGGCTTTGGTATCAGGATGATGTTGGCCTCATAAAATGAGTTAGGGAGGATTCCTTCTTTTTCTATTGATTGGAATAGTTTCAGAAGGAATGGTACCAGCTCCTCCTTGTACCTCTGGTAGAATTCAGCTGTGAATCCATCTGGTCCTGGACTTTTTTTGGTGGGTAGGCTACTAGTTGTTTCCTCAATTTCAGAGCCTGGTATTGGTCTATTCAGGGATTCAACTTCTTCCTGGTTTAGTCTTGGGAGAGTGTAAGTGTCCAGGAAATTATCCATTTCTTCTAGATTTTCTAGTTGATTTGTGTAGAGGTGTTTATAATATTCTCTGATGGTAGTTTGTATTTCTGTGGGGTCAGTGGTGATATCCCCTTTATCATTTTTTATTGCATCTATTTGATTCCTCTCTCTTTTCTTCTTTATTAGTCTTTCTAGTGGTCTGTCAATTTTGTTGATCTTTTCAAAAAACGAACTCCTGGATTCATTGATTTTTTGGAGGGATTTTGTGTCTCTATCTCCTTCAGTTCTGCTCTGATCTGAGTTATTTCTTGCCTTCTGCTAGCTTTTGAATGTGTTTGCTCTTGCCTCTCTTGTTCTTCTAATTGTGATGTTAGAGTGTCAATTTTAGATCTTTCCAGCTTTCTCTTGTGGGCATTTAGTGCTATAAATTTCCCTCTACACACTGCTTTAAATGTGTCCCAGAGATTCTGGCATGTTATATCTTTGTTCTCATTGGTTTCAAATAACATCTTTATTTCTGCCTTCATTTCGTTATGTACCCAGTAGTCATTCAGGAGCAGGTTGTTCAGTTTCCATGTAGTTTTTTGTAGTTTTCATCTGTGTATATTTCCTTTGTCACCGTAAGCGTCAATGCACTAAGAAGGATCCCATAGGAGATTAACAGAAAACTTTGTTAGCAAACTGATCACTGAAGAGAATCGTGTAATTCTGTGAGTTGCATTCACACATGGCATTGCAGTTTCTTAGAAGGCTTCGTTCCATTTTTGATCTGAGGGTATTTCCTTTTTCATCAAAGCCCTAAATGAGCTCCCAAATATGACTTTGCAGAATCCACGACAACAGTGTTAACAAACTCTTCCAAGTAGGGAAAGGTGGAACTCTGTGTGATGAAGTCACACAACAGAAAGCAATCTCTAAGGAAGCTACTCTGTAGTTATTATCTGAGGATATTACCTTTTTACCCATGGGCCCTTGTGGGCTCCCAAATATCTCGTTGCAGAATCCACGCCATCAGTGTTAGCAAACTGTTCCAAGAAGGGAAGTGTGGAACTCTGTGTGATGAAGTTACACAGCAGAAAGCAATCTTTCAGATAGCTTCTCTCTAGTAATCACGTGAGGATATTTCCTTTTCCCCGTCGGCCTCTATGGGCTCCCAAATATCACCTTGCAGAATCCACGACAACAGTGTTAGCAAACTGTTCCAAGTAGGGAAGGGTGGAACTCTGTGTGATGAAGTCACACATCAGAAAGCAATCTCTCAGAAAGCTTCTCTCTAGTTATTATCTGAGGATATTTCCTTTTTCACCATGGGCCCCTATGGGCTGCCAAATATCACAGTGCAGATTCCACGAGAACAGTGTTAGCAAACTGTTCCAAGTAGGAAAGTTTGGAACTCTGTGTGATGAAGTCACACATCAGAAAGCAATCTCTCAGAAAGCTTCTCTCTAGTTATTATGTGAGGATACTTCCTTTTTCATCTTGGTCTCCTACGGGCTCAATAATTTCACTTTGCAGATTCCACGAAAAGAGTGTTAGCAAACTGCTTCTTGAGGTCTGAGGTGTACCACTGTGAGATGAATTTACAGATCATAAAGAAGTTTCTCAGAAAGATTCCTTCACGTTTTGAACTGATGATATTTCCTTTATCAGCGTAGGCCTCAAAACGATCCAAAGAAGCCCTTCTCAGATTCCTCAAAGACAGTGTTAATAGACTGCTCCACGAAACATAAGTGAAACTGTGAGATGAACTCAAACATCACAAAGAAGTTTCTAGGAAAGCTTCTTTCTAGTTATCATCTGAGGATATTTCCTTTCTCACCGTAATCTTCTATGCACTAAGAAGCATCCCATTGCAGATTTCCAGAAAACTGTTAGCAAACTGATCACTGAAGAGAAACGTGTAATACTGTGAGTTGCATTCACACATGGCAATGCAGTTTCGCAGAAGGCTTCTTTCCACTTTTGATCTGAGGATATTTCCTTTTTCACCATAGCCCTCAATGAGGTCCCAAATATCACGTTGCCAAATCCTCGTCAACAGTGTTAGCAAACTGTTCGAAGAAGGGAAGGGTGGAATTCTGTGTGATGAAGTCACACATCAGAAATCAATCTCTCAGAGAGCTTCTCTCTAGTTATTATGTGGTGATATTTCCTTTTTCACCATGTGCCCCTATGGGCTCCCAAATATCACTTTGCAGAATCCACGATAACAGTGTTAGCAAACTGTTCTAAGAAGCGAAGGGTGGAACTCTGTGTGATGAAATCACACATTAGAAAGCAATCTCTCAGAAAGCTTCTCTCTAGTTATTATCTGAGGATATTTCCTTTTTCACCATGGGCCCCTATGGGCTCCGAAATATCACCTTGTAGATTCCACGAAAAGAGTGTTAACAACTGTTTCCTGAGTTCTAAGGTGTAACTCTGTGAGATGAATTCACAGAGCAGAAAGAAGTTTCTCAAAAATCTTCTTTCAAGTTTTGAACTGATGATATTTCCTTTATCAGCGTAGGCCTCAATGCAATCCAAAGAAGCCATTCTCAGGTTCCTCAAAGACAGTGTTAATGGACTGCTCCACGACACTTAAGTGTTCCTCTGTGAAATGAATTCATATATCGCTAAGAAGTTTCTAAGAAAGCTTCTTTCTAGTTTTCATCTGAGGATATTACCTTTGTCACCGTTAGCTGAATTGCGCTAAGAAATATCTAATTGCAGATTTCCAGAAAACTTTGTTAACAAACTGATCACTGACGAGAAACTTGTAACTCTGAGAGTTGCATTCACACATGGCAATGCATTTTCTCAGAAGGCTTCTTTCCAGTTTTGATCTGTGGATATTTCCTTTTTCACCATAGCCCTCAATGAGCTCAGAAATATCACTTTGCAGAATCACGACAACAGTGTTAGCAAACGGTTCTAAGAAAGGAAGGGTAGAACTCTGTGTGATGGAGTCACACATCAGAAAGCAATCTCTCAGAAAGCTTCTCTCTAGTTATTACGTGAGGATATTTCCTTTTTCACCATGTTCCCCTATGGGCTCCCAAATATCACTTTGCAGATTCTACTAAAAGTGTGTTAGCAAACTGCTTCCTGAGGTCTAATTTGTAACTCTGTGAGATGAATACACAGATCCGAAAATTTCTCAGAAAGCTTCTTTCACGTTTTGAACTGATGATATGTCCTTTATCAGCGTAGGCCTCAATACGATCCAAAGAAGCCCTTTTCAGGTTCCTCAAAGACAGTGTTAATGGACTGCTCCACAAAACATAAGTGTAACTCTCTGAGATGGATTCACACATCACCAAGAAGTTTCTAAGAAAGCTTCTTTCTACAATGGCCGAATAGGAACAGCTCCAGTCTCCAACTCCCTGTGTGAGCGACACAGAAGACCGGAGATTTCTGCATCTTCAACTGAGGTACTGGGGTCATCTCACTAGGGAGTGCTGGACAATTGGTGCTGGTCAGTTGCTGCAGCCTGACCAGCGAGAGCTGAATCAGGGCGAGGCATTGGTGATGTGTGAATTCATCTCACAGAGTTACACTTATGTTTCGTGGAGCAGTCCATTGACACTGTCTTTGAGGAACCTGAGAAAGGCTTCTTTGGATTGCATTGAGGCCTACGCTGATACAGTTAATATCATCCGTTCAAAACGTGAAAGAATCTTTCTGAGAAACTTCTTTCTGATCTGTGAATTCATCTCACAGAGTTACAACTTAGACCTCAGGAAGCAGTTTGCTAACAATCTTTTCGTGGAATCTGCAAAGTGATATTTGGGAGCCAGTAGGGTCCCATGGAGAAAAAGGAAATATCCTCAGATAACAACTAGACTGAAGCTTTCTGAGAGATTGCTTTCTGATGTGTGACTTCATCACACATAGTTCCACCCTTCCTTTCTTGGAACAGTATGCTAACACTGTTGTCGTGGATTGTGCCAGATGATATTTGGGACCTCATTGAGGGCTATCATGAAAAAGGACAAATCCTCAGATAATAATTAGAGAGAAGGTTTCTGAGAGATTGCTTTCTGATGTGTGATTTCAACACACAGAGTTCCACACTCCCCTTCTTTGAACAGTTTGCTAACACTTTTGTCGTGGTTTCTGCAGGTGATATTTGGGAGCGCTTTGAAAGCTATGTTGAAAAAGAAAATATCCTCAGGTCAAAACTGGAAGGAAGCCTTCTGAGAAACTGCATGGTTATGTGTGAATGCAAATCACAGAGATTCACGTTTCTCTTCAATGATCAGTTTGCTGACACAGTTTTCTGGAAATCTGAATTTAGATACTTCTTACCGACATGAAGCTTACGGTAAGAAAGGAAATATCCTCAGATGAAAACGAGACAGAAGCTTTCGTACAAACTTCTTGGTGTTGTGTGAATTCGTCTCACAGAATTACAATTATGTTTCATGGAGCAGTCCATTAACAGTGATTTTGAGGAATCTGAGAAGGGATTGTTTGGATCTAATTGAGGCCTACGCTGATAAAGTAAATATCATCAGTTCAAAACGTGAAAGAATATTTCTGGGAAACTACTTTCTGATCTGTGAATTCATCTCACCGAGTTACAACTTAGACCTCAGGAAGCAGTTTGCTAACACTCTTTTCATGGAATTTGCAAAGTGATATTTGGCAACCTATACGGACCCATGGCGAAAAAGGTAATATCCTCATATAATAACTAGAGGGAAGCTTTCTGAGAGATTGCTTTCTGATGTGTGATTTCATCACACAGAGTTCCACCCTTCCCTTCTTGGAACAGTTTTCTAACACTGTTTTCGTGGATTCTGTAAACTGATATTTGGGATCTCATTGAGGGCTATGGTGAAAAAAGAAACATCCTCAGATCAAAACTGGAAAGAAGCCTTCTGAGAAACTCCATTTCCATGTATGAATGCAACTCACAGAGTTACACGTCTCTCTTCAGTAGTCAGTTTGCTAACACATTTTTCTGGAAATCTGCAGTTAGATACATCTTAAGGCAATGAAGCTTATGGTGACAAAGGAAATATCCTCAGATGAAAACAAGAAAGAAACTTTCCTAGGAACTACTTGGTGATGTGTGAATTCATCTCACAGAGTTACACTTATGTTTCATGCAGGAGTCCATTAACACTGTCCTTAAGGAACCTGAGAAGGGCTTCTTAGGATCGTATTTAGGCCTGCACTGATAAAGAAAATATCATCAATTCAAAACTTAGAAAACGCTTTCTGAGAATCTTCTTTCTGATCTGTGAATTCATCTCACAGAGTTACAACTTAGACCTGAGGAAGCAGTTTGCTAACACTCTTTTCGTGGAATCTGAAAAGTGATATTTGTGAGCCCATACGGACCCATGGTGAAAAAGGAAATATCCACACATAATAACTAGAGGGAAGCTTTCTGAGAGATTGCTTTCTGATGTGTGACTTCATCACACAGAGTTACAGCCTTCCCCTCTTGGAATAATTTGCTAACACTGTTGTCGTGGATTCTGCAAAGTGATATTTGGCAGCCCATAGGGTCCTATGGTGAAAAAGGAAATATCCTAACTTAATAAGTAGAGAGAAGCTTTCTGATGTGTGATTTCATCACACAGAGTTCCACGCTTCCCTTCTGGAACAGATTGCTAACACTGTTGTCGTGGATTCTGCAAAGTGATATTTGGGATGCCCAGAGGGACCCATGGTGAAAAAGGAAATATCCTCACATAATAACTATAAAGAAGCTTTATGAGAGATTGCTTTCTGATGTGTGACTTCATCACACAGAGTTCCACCCTTCCCTTCTTGGAACAGTTTGCCAACACTGTTATCGTGGATTCTGCTAAGTGATATTTGGGAGCTCCTTGAGGGCTATGATGATAAAGGAAATATCCTCAGATCTAAACTGGAAAGAAGTCTTCTGAGAAACTGCAATGCCATATGAGAATGCAACTCACAATGCTACACGTTTCTCTTCTATGATCAGTTTACTAACACAGTTTTCTGGAAATCTGCAATGGGATACTTCTTAGCGCAACGAAGCTTACGGTGACAAAGAAATATCCTCAGATGAAAACTAGAAAGAAGCTTTCTGAGAAACTTCTTGGTGATGTAAGAATTCACCTCACAGAGTTACACTTATGTTTCAGTGGAGCAGTCCATTCACACTGTCTTAGAGGAACCTGAGAAGGGCTTCTTTGGATCGCATTGAGGCCTAGGCTGATAAAGGAAATATCCTCAGTTCAAACGTGAAAGAAGCTTTCTGAGCAACTTCTTTCTGATCTGTGAATTCATCTCACAGAGTTACACCTTAGACCTGAGGAAGCAGTTTCCTAGCACTCTTCTCTTGGAATCTGCAAAGTGATATATGGAGCCCATAGGGGGATATGGTGAAAAAGGAAATATCCTCACAATATGAAGAGAGAGAAGCTTTCTGAGAGATTGCTTTCTGATGGGTGGCTTCATCACACAGAGTTCCACACTTCTTTTCTTGGAACAGTTTGCTAACCCTGTTGTCGTGGATTCTGCATAGTGATATTTGGGAGCCCATAGGGGCTCATGGTGAAAAAGGAAATACCCTCACATAATAACTAGAGAAGCTTTCTGAGAGATTGTTTTCTGATGGGTGACTTCATCACAAAGAGTTCCACCCTTCTCTTCTTGGAACAGTTTTCTAACACTGTTGCCGTGGATTCTGCAAAGTTATATGTAGGAGTTCATTGAGGGCTGCGGTGAAAAAGAAATATCTTCAGATCAAAACTGAAAAGAAGCCTTCTGGGAAACTGCATTGCCATATGTGAATGCACCTCACCCAATTACACGTTTCTGTTCTATGATCAGTTTGCTAACTAAGTTTTCTGGAAATCTGCAATGGGATCCTTCTTAGCGCAATGAAGCTTACGGTGACAAAGGACATATCCTCAGATGAAAACTACAAAGAAGCTTTCTTAGAAACTTCTTGGTGATGTGTGAATTCATCTCACAGAGTTACACTTATGTTTCGTGTAGCAGTCCATTAACACTGTCTTTGAGGAACATGAGAAGGGCTTCTTAGGATCGCCTTGAGGCCTACGCTGATAAAGGAAAATCATCACTTCAAAACGTGAAAGAAGCTTTCTGAGAAACTTCTTTCTGATCTGTGAATTCATCTCACAGAGTTACACCTAAGACCTCAGAAACAGTTTGCTAACACTCTTTCGTGGAATCTGCAAAATGATAATTCGGAGCCCATAGAGGCCCATGGTGAAAAAGGAAATATCCTCAGATAATAAGTAGAGAGAAGCTTTCTGAGAGACTGCTTTCTGTTGTGTGACTTCATCACACAGAGTTCCACCCTTCCCTTCTTGGAATCGTTTGCTAACACTGTTGTCACGGATTCTACAAAGTGATATGTGGGAGCTCATTGAGGGCTATGGTGAAAAAGGAAATACCCTCGGATCAAACCTGTAAAGAAGCCTTCTGAGAACTGCATTGCCATGTGTGAATGCAACTCACAGAATTAGACGTTTCTCTTCTGTGATCCGTTTGCTAACTAAGCCTTCCGGAAATCTGCGATGGGATCGTTCTTAGCGCAATGAAGGTTACGGTGACAAAGGAAATATCGTCAGATTAAAACTAGAAACAGCTTTCTTAGAAACTTCTTGATGATGTGTGAATTCATCTCACAGAGATACACTTATATGTCGTGCAGTAGTCCATTAACACTGTCTTTGAGGAACCAGACAAGGGCTTCCTTGGATCGTGTTGAGGCCTACGCTGATAAAGGAAAATCGTCAGTTCAAAACGTGAAAGAAGTTTTCTGAGAAACTTCTTTATGATCTGTGTATTCATCTCACGGAGTTACACCTTAGATCTCAGAAGCAGTTTGCTAACACTCTTTTCGTGGAATCTACAAACTGATATTTCAGAGTCCATAGGGGCCCACGGTGAAAAAGGAAATATCCTCATATAATAACTAGAGAGAAGGTTTCTGAGAGATTGCTTTCGGATGTGTTACTTCATCAAAGAGAGTTCCACCCTTCTCTTCTTGGAACATTTTGCTAACACTGTTGTCGCGGATTGTGCAAAGTGATATTTGGGAGCTCATTGAGGGTTATGGTGAAAAAGGAAATATCCTCAGATCAAAACTGGAAAGAAGCCTTCGGAGAAACTGCATTGCCCTGTGTGAATGCAACTCACAGAGTTACACGTTTCTCTTCAGTGATCAGATTGCTAACACAGTTTTCTGGAAATCTGCAATGGGATACTTCTTAGAGCAATGAACCTCACGGTGACAAAGGAAATATCCTCAGATGAAAACTAGAAAGAAGCTTTCTTAGAAACATCTTGGTGATATGTGAATTCATCTCACAGAGTTATACTTATGTTTCGTGGTGCAGTCCATTAACACTGTCTTTGAGGAACCTGAGAAGGGCTTCTATGCATCCCATTGAGGACTACGCTGATAAAGGAAATATCATTAGTTCAAAACGTGAAAGAAGCATTCTGAGAAACTTCTTTGTGATCTGTCAATTCATCTCACAGAGTTAAACCTTAGACCTCAGTAAGCAGTTTGCTAACACGCTTTTTGTGGAATCTGCAAAGTGATATTTGGAAGCCCATAGGGGCCAATGGTGAAAAAGGAAATATCCTCCCATAGTAACTAGAGAGAACTTTCTGAGAGATTGCTTTCTGATGTGTGACTTCATCACACGGAGTTCCACCCTTCCCTTCTTGGAACAGATTTCTAACACTGTGGTCGTGGATTCTGCAAAGTGGTATTTGGGAGCCCACAGGGGCCTATGTTTAAAAAGGAAATATCCTCAGATAATAACTAGAGAGAAGCATTCTGAGAGATTGCTTTCTGATGTGTGACTTCATGACACAGAGTTCCACCCTTCCCTTCTTGGAACAGTTTGCTAACACTGTTGTCGGGGATTCTGCAAAGTGATATTTCGGAGCCCATGGGGGCCCATGGTGAAAAAGGAAATATCCTCACATAATAACTAGAGAGAAGGTTTCTGAGAGATTGCTTTCTGATGTGTGACTTCATCACACATAGTTCGCCCCTTCTCTTTTTGGAACAGTTTGCTAAGACTGTTGTCGTTGATTCTGCCAAGTGATATTTGGGAGCTCATTGAGGGCTATAGTGAAAAAGGAAATATCCTCAGATCAAAACTGGAAAGAAGCCTTCTGAGAAACTGCATTGCCATGTGTGAATGCAACCCACAGAGTTACACGTTTCTCTTCAGTGATCAGTGTGCTAACTAAGTTTTTTGGAAATCTGCAATGGGATACTTCTTCACTCAATGAAGCTTATGGTGACAAGGGAAATATCCTCAGAGGAAAACTAGAAAGAAGCTTTCTTAGAAACTTCTTGTTGATTTGTGAATTCATCTCACAGAGTTACAATTATGTTTTGTGCAGCAGTCCATTAACACTCTTTTTGAGGAACCTGAGAAGGGTTTCTTTGGATCGCATTGAGGCATGCGCTGATAAAGGAAATATCATCAGTTCAAAACGTGAAAGAAGCTTTCTGAGCAACTTCTTTCTGATCTGTCGATTCGTCTAAAAGAGTTACACCTTAGAGCTTAGGAATCAGTTCGCTAACACTGTTTTCGTGGAATGTTCAAAGTGATGTTTGGGAGTACATAGTAGGCAATGGTGAATAAGGAATTATCCATAGATAATATCTAGAGAGAAGCTTTCTGAGAGATTACTTTTTGATGTGTGACTTCATCACAAATAGTTCTACCCTTCCCTTCTTTGAACAGTTTGCTCACACTGTTGTCGACAATTCTGCAACGTGATATTTGGGAGCCCATAGGGGCCCATGGTGAAAAACGAAATATCCTCAGATAATTACTAGAGAGAAGCTTTCTGAGAGACTACTTTCCAATGTGTGACTTCATCACACAGAGCTCCACCCTTCCCTGCTTGCAACAGTGTTTTTACACTTTTGTCCTGGATTGTGCCAAGTGATATTTGGGACCTCATTGAGGGCTATGGTGAAAAAGGAAATCTCCTCAGATAATAACTAGGGAGAAGCTTTCTGAGAGATTGCTTTCTGATGTGTGACTTCATCACCCAGAGTTTCTCTCTTCACTTCTTAGAACTGTTTGCTAACGCTGTTGTCGTGGATTCTACAAAGTGATATTTGGGAGCCCATAGGGGACCATGGTGAATAAGGAAACATCCCCACATAATAACTAGAGAGAAGCTCCCTGAGAGATTGCTTTCTGCTGTGTGACTTCATCACACAGATTTCGAACCTTCCCTTCTTCGAACAGTTTGCTAACACTGTTGTCGTGGATTCTGCAAAGTGTATTTGGGAGCTCTTTGTGGGCTATCGTGAAAAAGGAATTATCCTCAGATCAAATTTGGAAAGAAGCCTTCTGAGAAACTGCAATGCCATGTGTGAATGCAACGCAAAGAATTACACGTTTCTCTTCAGTGATCAGTTTGCTAACACAGTTTTCTGGAAATCTGCAATGGGATACTTCTTAGCGCAATGAAGCTTACGGTGACAAAGGAAATATATTCAGATGAAAACTAGAAAACTAGCTTTCTTAGAAACTTCTTGGGGATGTGAGAATTTATCTCACAGTGTTACACTTATGTTTCATGGACCAGTCCATTAACACTGTCTTTGAGGAAGCGGAGAAGGGCTTCCTTCGATCGCATTGAGGCCTATGCTGATAAATGAAATATCATCATTTCAAAACGTGAAAAAATCGTTCTGAGAAACGTCTTTCTGATCTGCGAATTCGTCTCACAGGGTTACAACTTAGACTTCAGGAAGCAGTTTGCTAACACTCTTTTCGTGGAATCTCCAAAGTGATATTTGGGAGCCCATTGGGGCCCATGGTGAAAAAGGAAATGTCCTCGGATAATAAGAAGAGAGAAGCTTTGTGAGAGATTGCTTTCTGATGTGTGACTTCATCAAACAGTGTTCCAACCTTCCCTTCTTGGAACAGTTTGCTAACACTGTGGTCGTGGATTCTGCAAAGTGATATTAGGGAGCCCATAGGGGCCCATGGTGAAAAAGGAAATATCCTCACACATAATTAGAGAGAAGCTTTCTGAGAGACTGCTTTCTGATCTGTGACTTCATCACACAGAGTTCCACCCTTCCTTTCTTGGAACAGTTTGCTAACACTGCTGTCGTGGATTCTGCAAAGTGATATTTGGGAGCTCATTGAGGGCTATGGTGAAAAAGTAAATATACTTGGGTCAAAACTGGAAAGAAGCCTTCTGAGAAACTGCATTGCCATGTGTGAATACAACTCACAGATTTCCACGTTTCTCTTCAGTGATCAGTTTGCTAACAGTTTTCTGGAAATCTGCAATGGGATACTTCGTAGCGCAATGAAGCTTTTGGTGACAAAGGAAATATCCTCAGATGAAAACTAGAAAAAAGCTTTCTTAGAAATTTCTTGGTGAAGTGTGAATTCATCTCACAGAGTTTCAATTATGTTTCATGGAGCAGTCCATTAACGATGTCTTTGAGGAAACTGAGAAGGGCTTAGTTGGATCGCATTGAGGCCTACGCTGATAAAGGAAATATCATCAGTTCAAAATGTAAAAGAAGCTTTCTGAGAAACTTCTTTCTGATCTATGAATTCATCTCACAGTGTTACAACTTAGAACTCAGGAGGCAGGAGGCGGAGCAAGATGGCCGAATAGGAACAGCTCCAGTCTCCAACTCCTAGCGCGAGCGACACAGAAGACCGGTGATTTCTGCATTTTCAACTGAGGTACTGGGGTCATCTCACTAGGGAGTGCCGGACAATCGGTGCTGGTCAGCTGCTGCAGCCTGACCAGCGAGAGCTGAAGCAGGGCGAGGCATTGCCTCACCTGGAAGCGCAAGGGGGAAGGGGATCCGTTTTCCTAGCCAGGGGAACTGAGACACACAACACCTGGAAAATCGGGTAACTCCCACCCCAATACTGCGCTGTAAGCATACAGGCACACCAGGAGAATATATCCCACACCTGGCCGGGAGGGTCCCACGCCCACGAAGCCTCCCTCACTGCTAACACAGCAGTCTGCCGCGATCTATCCGCAAGGCAGCAGTGAGGCTGGGGGAGGGGCGCCCGCCATTGCTGAGGCTTAAGTAGGTAAACAAAGCCGCTGGGAAGCTCGAACTGGGTGGAGCTCACAGCAGCTCAAGGAAGCCTGCCTGTCTCTGTAGTCTCCACCTCTGGGGACAGCGTACAGCTGAAGACCAACAGGGGAAGTAGCGGGAGCCGGTGCAGACGTGAACGACTCTGTCTGACAGCTTTGGGGAGAGCCGTGGATCTCCCAACGTGGAGGTTGAGATCTGAGAACGGACAGACTGCCTGCTCAGGTGTGTCCCTGACCCCTGAGTAGCCTAGCTGGGAGAAATCCCCCACTAGGGGCAGTCTGACACCCCACACCTCACAGAGTGGAGTACACCCCTGAGAGGAAACTTCCAAAGGAAGAATCAGACAGGTACACTCGCTGTTCAGCAATATTCTATCTTCGGCAACCTCTGCTGCTGATACCCAGGCAAACAGGGTCTGGAGTGGACCTCAAGCAATCTCCAACAGACCAACAGACAGTCCTTCTGACTGTCAGAAGGAAAACTATCAAACAGGAAGGACACCTATACCAAAACCCCATTAGTACGTCACCACCATCAAAGACCAGAGACAGATAAAACCACAAAGATGGGGAAGAAGCAGGGCAGAAAAGCTGGAAATTCAAAAAATAAGAGCACATCTCCCCCTGCAAAGGAGCGCAGCCCATCGCCAGCAATGGAACAAAGCTGGTCAGAGAATGACTTGGACGAGAGGAGAGAAGAAGGCTTCAGTCCATCAAACTTCTCAGAGCTAAAGGAGGAATTACGTACCCAGCGCAAAGAAACTAAAAATCTTGAAAAAAGAGTGGAAGAATTGACAGCTAGACTAATTAATGCAGAGAAGATCATAAACGAAATGACAGAGATGAAAACCATGACACGAGAAATACGTGACAAATGCACAAGCTTCAGTAACCGACTCGATCAACTGGAAGAAAGAGTATCAGCGATTGAAGACCAAATGAATGAAATGAAGCGAGAAGAGAAATCAAAAGGAAAAAGAAGAAAAAGAAATGAGCAAAGCCTGCAAGAAGTATGGGATTACGTAAAAAGACCAAATCTACGCCTGATTGGGGTGCCTGAAAGTGAGGGGAGAAAATGGAACCAAGTTGGAAAACACTCTTCAGGAAATCATCCAGGAGAACTTCCCCAACCTAGTAGGGCAGGACAACATTCAAATTCAGGAAATACAGAGAACGCCACAAAGATACTCCTCCAGATGAGCAACTCCAAGACACATAATTGCCAGATTCACCAAAGTTGAAATGAAGGAAAAAATCTTAAGGGCAGCCAGAGAGAAAGGTCGGGTTACCCACAAAGGGAAGCCCATCAGACTAACAGCAGATCTCTCGGCAGAAAATCTACAAGCCAGAAGAGAGTGGGGGCCAATATTCAACGTTCTTAAATAAAAGAATTTTCAACCCAGAATTTCATATCCAGCCAAACTCAGTTTCATAAGTGAAGGAGAAATAAAATCCTTTACAGATAAGCAAATGCTTAGAGATTTTGTCACCACCAGGCCTGCCTTACAAGAGACCCTGAAGGAAGCCCTAAACATGGAAAGGAACAACCGGTACCAGCCATTGCAAAAACATGCCAAAATGTAAAGACCATCGAGGCTAGGAAGAAACTGCATCAACTAACGAGCAAAATGACCAGTTAATATCATAATGGCAGGATCAAGTTCACACATAACAATATTAACCTTAAATGTAAATGGACTAAATGCTCCAATTAAAAGACACAGACTGGGAAACTGGATAAAGAGTCAAGACCCATCAGTCTGCTGTATTCAGGAGACCCATCTCACATGCAGAGACATACATAGGCTCAAAATAAAGGGATGGAGGAAGATCTACCAAGCAAATGCAGAACAAAAAAAAGCTGGGGTTGCAATCCTTATCTCTGATAAAACAGACTTTAAACCATCAAAGATCCAAAGAGACAAAGAAGGCCATTAAATAATGGTAAAGGGATCAATTCAACAGGAAGAGCTAACTCTCCTAAATATATATGCACCCAATACAGGAGCACCCAGATTCATAAAGCAAGTCCTTAGAGACTTACAAAGAGACTTAGACTCCCATACCATAATAATGGGAGACTTCAACACTCCGCTGTCAACATTAGACAGATCAACGAGACAGAAAGTTAACAAGGATACCCAGGAATTGAACTCATCTCTGCACCAAGCGGACCTAATAGACATCTATAGAACTCTCCACCCCAAATCAACAGATTATACATTCTTCTCAGCACCAAATCGCACTTATTCCAAAATTGACCACATAATTGGAAGTAAAGCACTCCTCAGCAAATGTAAAACAACAGAAATTATAACAAACTGTCTCTCAGACCACAGTGCAATCAAACTGGAACTCAGGACTAAGAAATTCAACAAAACCGCTCAACTACATGGAAACTGAACAACCTGCTCCTGAATGACTACTGGGTACATAACGAAATGAAAGCGGAAATAAAGATGTTCTTTGAAACCAATGAGAACAAAGATACAACATACCAGAATCTCTGGGACACATTTAAAGCAGTGTGTAGAGGGAAATTTATAGCACTAAATGCCCACAAGAGAAAGCAGGAAAGATCTAAAATTGACACTCTAACATCACAATTAAAAGAACTAGAGAGGCAAGAGCAAACACATTCAAAAGCTAGCAGAAGGCAAGAAATAACTAAGATCAGAGCCGAATGAAGGAGATAGAGACACAAAAAACCCTCCAAAAAATCAATGAATCCAGGAGTTGGTTTTTTGAAAAGATCAACAAAATTGACAGACCGCTAGCAAGGCTAATAAAGAAGAAAAGAGAGAGGAATCAAATAGATGCAATAAAAAATGATAAAGGGGTATCACCACTGACCCCACAGAAATACAAACTACCATCAGAGAATACTATAAATGCCTCTACGCAAATCAACTAGAAAATCTAGAAGAAATGGATAATTTCCTTGACACTTACACTCTCCCAAAGCTAAACCAGGAAGAAGTTGAATCCCTGAATATACCAATAGCAGGCTCTGAAATTGAGGCAACAATTAATAGCCTACCCACCAAAAAAAGTCCAGGACCAGATGGATTCACAGCTGAATTCTACCAGAGGTACAAGGAGGAGCTGGTACCATTCCTTCTGAAACTATTCCAATCATTAGAAAAAGAGGGAATCCTCCCTAACTCATTTTATGAGGCCAAAGCCTGGCAGAGACACAACAAAAAAAGAGAATTTTAGACCAATATCCCTGATGAACATTGATGCAAAAATTCTCAATAAAATACTGGCAAACCGGATTCAGCAGCACATCAAAAAGCTTATCCACCATGATCAAGTGGGCTTCATCCCTGGGATGCAAGGCTGGTTCAACATTCGCAAATCAATAAACGTAATCCAGCATATAAACAGAACCAAAGACAAGAACCACATGATTGTCTCAATAGATGCAGAAAAGGCTTTTGACAAAATTCAACAGCCCTTCATGCTAAAAACGCTCAATAAATTCGGTATTGATGGAACGTACCTCAAAATAATAAGAGCTATTTATGACAAACCCACAGCTAATATCATACTGAATGGGCAAAAACTGGAAAAATTCCCTTTGAAAACTGGAACAAGACAGGGATGCCCTCTCTCAACACTCCTATAAAACATAGTGTTGGAAGTTCTGGCTAGGGCAATCAGGCAAGAGAAAGAAATCAAGGGTATTCAGTTAGGAAAAGAAGAAGTCAAATTGTCCCTGTTTGCAGATGACATGATTGTATATTTAGAAAACCCCATCGGCTCATATCAAAATCTCCTTAAGCTGATAAGCAACTTCAGCAAAGTCTCAGGGTACAAAATTAATGTGCAAAAATCACAAGCATTCTTATACACCAGTAACAGACAAGCAGAGAGCCAAATCAGGAATGAACTTCCATAAACAATTGCTTCAAAGAGAATAAAATACCTAGGAATCCAGCTTACAAGGGATGTAAAGGACCTCTTCAAGGAGAACTACAAACCACTGCTCAGTGAAATCAAAGAGGACACAAACAAATGGAAGAACATACCATGCTCATGGATAGGAAGAATCAATATCGTGAAAATGGCCATACTCCCCAAGGTTATTTATAGATTCAATGCCATCCCCATCAAGCTACCAATGAGTTTCTTCACAGAATTGGAAAAAACTGCTTTAAAGTTCATATGGAACAAAAAAAGAGCCCGCATTGCCAAGACAATCCTAAGTCAAAAGGACAAAGCTGGAGGCGTCACGCTACCTGACTTCAAACTATACTACAAGGCTACAGTAACCAAAACAGCATGGTACTGGTACCAAAACAGAGCTATAGACCAATGGAACAGAACAGAGTCCTCAGAAATAATACCGCACATCTACAGCCATCTGATCTTTGACAAACCTGAGAGAAACAAGAAATGGGGAAAGGATTCCCTATTTAATAAATGGTGCTGGGAAAATTGGCTAGCCATAAGTAGAAAGCTGAAACTGGATCCTTTCCTTACTCCTTATATGAAGATTAATTCAAGATGGATTAGAGACTTAAATGTTAGACCTAATACTATAAAAACCCTAGAAGAAAATCTAGGTAGTACCATTCAGGACATAGGCATGGGCAAGGACTTCATGTCTAAAACACCAAAAGCAACGGCAGCAAAAGCCAAAATTGACAAATGGGATCTAATTAAACTAAAGAGCTTTTGCACAGCAAAAGAAACTACCATCAGAGTGAACAGGCAACCTACAGAATGGGAGAAAATTTTTGCAACCTACTCATCTGACAAAGGGCTAATATCCAGAATCTACAAAGAACTCAAACAAATATACGAGAAAAATACAAACAACCCCATCAAAAAGTGGGGAAAGGATATGAACAGACATTTCTCAAAAGAAGATATTCATACAGCCAACAGACACATGAAAAAATGCTCATAGTCACTGGCCATCAGAGAAATGCAAATCAAAACCACAATGAGATACCATCTCACACCAGTTAGAATGGCAATCATTAAGAAGTCAGGAAACAACAGGTGTTGGAGAGGATGTGGAGAAATAGGAACACTTTTACACTGTTGGTGGGATTGTAAACTAGTTCAACCATTATGGAAAACAGTATGGCAATTCCTCAAGGATCTAGAACTAGATGTACCATATGACCCAGCCATCCCACTACTGGGTATATACCCAAAGGATTATAAATTATTCTACTACAAAGACACATGTACACGTATGTTTATTGCGGCACTATTCACAATAGCAAAGACTTGGAATCAACCCAAATGTCCATCTGTGACAGACTGGATTAAGAAAATGTGGCACATATACACCATGGAATACTATGCAGCCATAAAAAAGGATGAGTTTGCGTCCTTTGTAGGAATATGGATGCAGCTGGAAACCATCATTCTTAGCAAACTATCACAAGAACAGAAAACCAAACATCGCATGTTCTCACTCATAGGTGGGAACTGAACAATGAGATCACTTGGACTCGGGAAGGGGAACATCACGCATTGGGGCCTATCATGGGGATGGGGGAGGGGGGAGGAGGGAGGGATTGCATTGGGGAGTTATACATGATATAAATGATGAATTGATGGGTGCTGACGAGTTGATGGGTGCAGCACACCAACATGGCATAAGTATACATATGTAACAAACCTGCACGTTATGCACATGTACCCTAGAACTTAAAGTATAATAAAAGAAAAAAAAAAAGAACTCAGGAGGCAATTTGCTAACCCTCTTTTCATGGAATGTGCAAAGTGATATTTGGGAGCCCATAGGGGCCCATGGTGAAAAAGGAAATACCCTCAGATAATAACTAGAGAGAAGCTTTCTGATAGATTGCTTTGTGATGTGTGACTTCATCACACAGAGTTCCACCTTTCCCTTCTTGGAACAGTTTGCTAACACTGTTGTCTTGGATTCTGAAAAGTGATATTTGGGAGCTCATTGAGGGCTATGGTGAAAAAGGAAATATCCTCAGATCAAAACTTTAAAGAAGCCTTCTGAGAAACTACATTCCCATGTGTGAATGCAACTCATAGAGTTACACGTTTCTCTTCAGTGATCAGTTTGCTAACACAGTTTTCTGGAAATCTGCAATCGGATACTTATTGAGCTCTGAAGCTTACGGTAACAAAGGAGTTATCCTCAGATAAAAACTAGAAAGAAGCTTTCTTAGAAACTTCTTGGTGATGTGTGAATTCATCTCACAGAGTTACACAAATGTTTCGTGGAGCAGTCCATGAACACTGTCTTTGAGGTCCCTGAGAAGGGCTTCTTTGGATCGCTTTGAGGCCTATGCTGATAAAGGAAATATCATCAGTTCAAAACGTGAAAGAAGCTTTCTGAGAAACTTCTTTCTGATCTGTGAATTCATCTGACAGTTAGCAGTTTACTAACATTCTTTTCATGGAATCTGCAAAGTGATATTTGGGAACACCAAGGGGCCCATGGTGAAAAAGGAAATATCCTTAGATAATAATTAGAGGGAAGCTTTCTGAGAGATTGATTTCTGATGTGTGACCATCACACAGAGTTCCACCCTTCCCTTCTTGGAACAGTTTGCTATCACTGTTGTCGAGGATTCTGCAAAGTGATATTTGGGAGCTCATTGACGGCTACGGTGAAAAAGGAAATACCCTGAGATCAACACTGGAAAGAAGCCTTCTGAGAAACTGCATTGCCATGTGTGAATGCAAATCACAGAGTTACACGTTTCTCTTAAGTTATCAGTTTGCTAACACAGTTTCTGGAAATCTGCAATTAAATACTTCTGAGCCCAATGAAGCTTATGGTGACAAAGGAAATATCCTCAGATGAAAAGATGAAGGAAGCTTTGTTTTGAAAGTTCTTGGTGATGTGTGAATTAGTCTCACAGAGTTACACTTATGTTTCGTGGTGCAGTCCATTACTACTGTCTTTGAGGAACCTGAGAAGGGCTACTTTGGACTGCAATGAGTCCTATGCTCATAAAGGAAATATGATCAGTTCAAAACGTGAAAGAAGCTTTCTGAGAAACTTCTTTCTGAACTGTGCATTCATCTCACAGAGATACAACTTGGACTTCAGGAAGCAGTTTGCTAACACTATTTTCGTGATATCTGCAGAGTGGTATTTGGGAGCCCATAGGGGCCCATGGTGAAAAAGGAAATATCCTCAGATAATAACTAGAGAGAAGCTTTCTGAGAGATTGCTTTCTGATGTGTGACTTCATCACATATATTTACACGCTTTCCTTCTTGGAACAGTTTGTGAACACTGTTGTTGTGTATTCTGCAAAGTGATATTTGGGAGCCCACAGGGGCCCATGGTGAAAAAGGAAATAAACTCACATAATAACTATAGAGAAGCTTTCTGAGAGTTTGCCTTCTAATGTGTGACTTCATCACACAGAGTTCCACCCTTCACTTCTTTTAATAGTTTCCTAACACTGTTGTCGTGGATTCTGCAATGTGACATTTGGGTGCTCACTGAGGGCAACGGTGAAAAAGGAAATATCCTTAGATGAAAACTAGAAAGAATCTTTCTTAATAACGTCTTTGTGATGTGTGAATTCATCTCACAGATTTACACTTATGTTTCGTTTACCAGTCCATTAACACTGCCTTTGAGGAACCTGAGAAGGGCTTCTTTGGATAGCATTGAGACCTACACTGGTAAAGGAAATATCATCAGTTCACAAGGTGAAAGAACTATTCTGAAAAACTTCTCTCTTATCTGTGAATTCATCTCGCAGAATTACACCGTAGACCTCAGGAAGCAGTTTGCTAACACTCTTTTCATGCAATCTGCAAAGTGATATTTGGGAGCCCATAGGGGCCCATGGTGAAAAAGGAAATATCCTCAGATAATAACCAGAGAGAAGCTTTCTGAGGGATTGCTTTTCGATGTGTGACTTCATCACACAGAGTTCCACCCATCCCTACTTGGAGCAGTTTGCTAACACTCTTGTGGATTCTGCAAGGTGATTTTTGGTAGCTCATTGAGGGCTATGGTGAAAATGGAAATATCTTCAGATCAATACTGGAAAGAAGCCTTCTGAGTAACTGCATTGGCATGTGTGACGGGAACTCAGTGTTACACGTTTCTCTACCATGATCAGTTTGCTAACACAGTTTTCTGGAAATCTGTATTTGGATACTTCTTAGCGCAATGAAGCTTACGGTGACAAAGGAAATATCCTGAGATGAAAACTAGAAAGAAGTTTTCTTAGAAACTGCTTGGTGATGTGTGAATTCATCTCACAGAGTTACACTTGTGTTTGGTGGAGCAGTCCTTTAACACTATCTTTGAGGAAAATAAGAAAGGCTTCTTTGGATCGTTTTGGGGCCTACGCTGATAAAGGAAATATCATCAATTCAAAACGTGAAGGGACCTTTCAGAGAAACTTCTTTCTGATCTCTGAATTTATCTCACAGAGGTACAACTTAGACCTCAGGAAGCAGTTTGCTAACACTCTTCGTGCAATCTGCAGAGTGATATTTCGGAGCCCATAGGGGCCCTGGAGAAAAAGGAAATATCCTGACATAATAACTAGAGAGAAGGTTTCTGAGAGATTACTTTCTGATGTGTGACTTCATCAAAAAGAGTTCCACCCTTCCCTTCTTTGAACAGTTTGCTAACATTGTTGTCGTGGATTCTGCAAAGTGATTTTTGGGAGCACATTGAGGGGTATGGTGAAAAAGTAAATATCCTCAGATCAAAACTGGAACGAAGCCTTCTGAGAAACTGCATTGCCATGTGTGAAGGCAACTCACAGAGTTACAGGATTCTCTTCAGTGATTAGTTTGCTAATAAAGTTTTCTGGAAATGTGCAATGGGATACTTCTTAGCGCAATGAAGCTTGCAGTGACAAGGGAAGTATCCTCAGATGAAAACTAGAAAGAACCAATCTTAGAAATTTCTTGGTGATGTGTGAATTCATCTCACAGAGTTAAACTTATGTTTCATGGAGCAGTCCATTAACACTGTCTTGAGGAACCTGGGAAGGGCTTCTTTGGATCGTATTGAGGCCTACGCCGATAAATTAAATATCATCAGTTCAAAACCTGAAAGCAGCTTTCGGAGAAACTACTTTCTGATCTGTGACTTCATCTCACAGAGTTACAACTTAGACCTCAGGAAGCAGTTTGTTAACACTCTTTTCGTGGAATCTGCAAAGTGATATTTGAGAGTCCATGGGGGCAAATGTTGACAAAGGAAATATCCTCAGATAATAACTAGAGAGAAGCTTTCTGAGAGATTGCTTTTCTGATGTGTGACTTCATCACACAGAGTTCCACCCTTCCCGTCTTCGAACAGTTTGCTAACACTGTTGTCGTGGATTCTGCAAAGTGATATTTCGGATCTCATAGGGGCCCATGGTGAAAAAGGAAATATCCTCACATAATAACTAGAGAGAAGCTTTCTGAGAGATTGCTTTCTGATGTGTGACTTCATGACACCGAGTTCCACCCTTCCCTTCATGGAATAGTTTCCTGACACTGTTGTCGTGGATTCTGCAAAGTGATATTTGGGAGCTCACTGAGGGCTATGGTGAAAAAGGAAATATCCTCAGATCATAACTGATAAGAACCCTTCTGAGAAACAGCATTGCCATGTGTCAATGCAACTCACAGGGTTACACGTTTCTCTTCAGTGATCCGTTTGCTAACACAGTTTTCTGGAAATCTGCAACTGGATACTTCTTAGCGCAATGAAGCTTACGGTGACAAAGGAAATATCCTCAGAGGAAAACTACAAAGAAGCATTCTTGGAAACTTCTTGGTGATGTGTGAATTCATCTCACAGAGTTACATTAATGTTTTGTGGAACAGTCCATTAACAATGCCTTTGAGGAACCTGAGAAGGGCTTCTTTGGATCGCATTGAGGCCTACGCTGATAAAGGAAATTTCATCAGTTCAAAACGTGGAAGAAGCTTTCTGAGAAACTTCTTTCTTATCTGTCAATTCATCTCACAGAGTTACACCTTAGACCCCAGGAAGCAGCTTGATAACACTCTTTTCCTGGAATCTGCAAAGTGATATTTGGAAGCCTACAGGGGCACATGGTGAAAAAGGAAATATCCTCACAAACTAACTAGAGAGAAGCTTTCTGAGAGATTGCTTTCTGATGTGTGTCTTCATCACACAGAGTTCCACCCTTCCCTTCTTGGAACCGTTTGCGAACACTGTTCTCGTGGATTCTGCAAAGTGATATTTAGAAGCCCATAGGGGCCCATGGTGAAGAAGGAAATATCCTCACTTAATAACTAGAGAGAAGCTTTCTGAAGTGAGACCATCACACAGAGTTCCACCCTTCCATTCTTGAATAGTTTGATAAAACTGTTGTCGTGGATTCTGCAAAGTGATATTTGGGAGCTCATTGAGGGCTATGGTGAAAAAGAAAATATCCTCAGAACAAAAATGGAAAGAAGCCTTCTGAGAAACTGCATTGCCATGTGTGAATTCAACTCACAGAGTCACACGTTTCTCTTTAGTGATCAGTTTGCTAACAAAGTTTTCCGGAAAACTGCAAGGGGATACTAAGAAGTGAAGATTACTTAGAAGTGAGGAAGTGAACCAAGGAAGATTACGGTGACAAAGGAAATATCCTCAGAGGAAAATTAGAAAGAAACTTTCTGAGAAACTTCTTGGTGATGTGTGAAGTCATCTCACAGAGTTAAACTTTTGTTTCGTGGAGCAGTCCATTAACACTGTCTTTGAGGAAGCGGAGAAGGGCTTCTTTGGATCCCATTGAGGCCGACGCTGATAAAGGCAATATCGTCAGTTCAAAACCTGAAAGAAGCTTTCTGAGAAACTTCTTTCTGATCTGTGAATTCATCTAAAAGTGTTACACCTTAGACCTCAGGAATCAGTTTGCTAACACTCTTTTCGTGGAATCTGCAAAGTGATATTTGGGAGTCCATAGGAGCCCTTGGTGAAAAAGTAAATATCCTCAGATAATAACTAGAGAGAAGCTTTCTCAGAGATTGCTTTCTGATGTGTGACTTCATCACACAGAGTTCCACACTTCCCTTCTTGGAACAGTTTGCTAACAATGTTGTCATGGATTCTGCAAAGTGATATTTGGGAGCCCATAGGGGCCCATGGTGAAAAAGGAAATATCCTCAAATAATCACTAGAGAGAAGCTTTCTGAGAGGTTGCTTTCTGATGTGTGACTTCATCACACAGAGTTCCACCCTTCCTTTCTAGGAAATCTTTGCTAACACTGTTGTCTTTGATACTGCAAAGTGATATTTGGGATCTCACAGAGGGCTATGGTGAAAAAGGAAATATCCTCAGATCAAAACTGGAAAGAAGCCTTCTGGGAAACTGCGTGGCCATGGGTGAATACAACTGACAGTGTTACACTCGTCTCTTCAGTGATCAGTTCACTAACAGAGTTTTCTGGAAATCTACACTTAAATACTTCTTAGAGCAATGAAGCTTACGGTGACAAAGGAAATATCCTCAGAGGAAAACAGGAAAGAACCTTTCTTAGAACCTTCTTGGTGATATGTGAATTCATCTCACAGAGTTACACTAATGTTTCTTGGAATAGTCCTTTAACACTGTCTTGGAGGAACCTGCGAACGAGTACTTTGGATCGCTTTGAGGCCTACGCTGATAAAGGAAATATCATCAGTTTAAAACGTGAAAGAAGCTTTCTGAGAAACTTTTTTCTGCTCTGTGAATTCATCTCACAGAGTTACACCTTAGGCCTCAGGAAGCAGTTTGCTAACACTGTTTGCCGTGGAATCTGCAAAGTAATATTTGGGAGCCCATAGGGGCCCATGGTGAAAAAGGAAATACCCTCAGATAATTACTAGAGAGAAGATTTCTGAGAGATTGCTTTCTGTGTGTGACATCAACACACACGGTTCCACACTTCCCTTCTTGGAACTGTTAGCTAACACTGTTGTCGTAATTTCTGCAAAGTGATATTTGGGAGCCGATACTGTGCCATGGTGAAAAAGGAAATATCCTCACATAATAACTAGAGAGAAGCTTTCTGAGAGTTTGCTTTCAAGTGTTTGACTTCATCACACAGAGTTCCACCCTTCACTTCTTTTAATAGTTTGTTAACACTGTTGTCGTGGATTCTGCTATGTGACATTCGGGTGCTCACTGAGGGCAATGGTGAAAAAGGAAATATCCTTAGATGAAAACTAGATAGAATCTTTCTTAATAACTTCTTGGTGATGTGGGAATTCATCTCACAGATTTACACTTATGTTTCATGGATCCAGTCCATTAACACTGCCTTTGAGGAACCTGAGAAGAGCTTCTTTGGATCGCATTGAGACCTACACTGGTAAAGGAAATATCATCAGTTCGCAAGGTGAAAGAACTATTCTGAAAAACCTCTCTCTTATCTGTGAATTCATCTCACAGAGTTACACCTTAGACCTCAGGAAGCAGTTTGCTAACACTCTTTTCGTGGAATCTGCAAAGTGATATTTGGGAGCCCATAGGGGCCCATGGTGAAAAAGGAAATATCCTCAGATAATAACTAGAGAGAAGGTTTCTGAGAGATGTATTTCTGATGTGTGACTTCATCACACAGAGTTCCACTATTCCCTTCCTGGAACAGTTTGCTAACACCGTTGTCTTGGATTCAGCAAAGTGATATTTGGGAGCTCTTTGAGGGCCATGGTGAAAAAGGAAATATCCTCAGATCAAAACTGGAAAGATGCCTTCTGAAAAACTAGATTGCCATGTGTGAATGCAACTCAAAGAGTTACACTTTTCTCTTCAGTGATCAGTTTGCTTACACAGTTTTCTGGCAATCTGCAATGGGATATTTTTAGCGCAATGAAGCTTACGGTGACAAAAAAAATATCCTCAAATGAGAACTAGAAAGAAACTTTCTTAGAAACTTCTTGGTGATGTCTGAATTCATCTCACAGAGTTACACTTCCGTTTCTTGGAGCAGTCCATTAACACTGTCTTTGAGGAACCTGAGAAGGGCTGCTTTGGATCGCATTGAGGCCTACACTGATAAAGGAAATATCATCAGTTCAAAACGTGAAAGAAGCCTTCTGAGAAACTTCTTTCTAATCTGTGAATGCATCTCACAGAATTATACCGTAGACCTCAGGAAGCAGTTTGCTAACACTCTTTTCGTGCAATCTGCAGAGTGATATTTCGGAGCCCATAGGGGCCCTGGAGAAAAAGGAAATATCCTGACATAATAACTAGAGAGAAGCTTCCTGAGAGATTGCTTTCTGATGTGTGACTTCATCACACAGAATTCCACCCTTCCATTCTTACAACAGTTTGCTAATACTGTTGTCCTGTATTCTGCAAAGTGATATCTGCGAGCTCATCGAGGGCTATGGTGAAAAAGGAAATATCCTAAGATAAAAACCTGTAGCAGTCCATTAACACTGTCTTTGAGGAACCTGAGAAGTGCATCTTTGGATCATATTGAGGCCTACGCTGATAAAGGAAATATCATCAGTTCAAAACGTGAAAGAAGCTTTCTGAGAAACTTCTTTCTGATCTGTGAATTCGACTCACAGAGTTACACTTTAGAACTCAGGAATCATTTTGCTAATACTCTTTTCGTGGAATCTGCAAAGTGATATTTTGGAGCCCATAGGGGCCCACGGTGAAAAATGAAGTATCCTCAGATAATAACTAGAGAGAAGGTTTCTGAGGGATTGCATTCTTTTTTTTTTTATTATTATACTTTAAGTTCTAGGGTACATGTGCATAACGTGCAGGTTTGTTACATATGTATACTTATGCCATGTTGGTGGGCTGCAACCATCAACTCGTCAGCACCCATCAATTCATCATTTATATCATGTATAACTCCCCAATGCAATCCCTCCCTCCTCCCCCCTCCCCCCTCCCCATGATAGGCCCCAGTGCGTGATGTTCCCCTTCCCGAGTCCAAGTGATTTCATTGTTCAGTTCCCACCTATGAGTGAGAACATGTGGTGTTTGGTTTTCTGTTCTTGTGATAGTTTGCTAAGAATGATGGTTTCCAGCTGCATCCATGTCCCTACAAAGGACGCAAACTCATCCTTTTTTATGGCTGCATAGTATTCCATGGTGTATATGTGCCACATTTTCTTAATCCAGTCTGTCACAGATGGACATTTGGGTTGATTCCAAGTCTTTGCTATTGTGAATAGTGCCGCAATAAACATACGTGTACATGTGTCTTTGTAGTAGAATAATTTATAATCCTTTGGGTATATACCCAGTAGTGGGATGGCTGGGTCATATGGTACATCTAGTTCTAGATCCTTGAGGAATTGCCATACTGTTTTCCATAATGGTTGAACTAGTTTACAATCCCACCAACAGTGTAAAAGTGTTCCTATTTCTCCACATCCTCTCCAACACCTGTTGTTTCCTGACTTCTTAATGATTGCCATTCTAACTGGTGTGAGATGGTATCTCATTGTGGTTTTGATTTGCATTTCTCTGATGGCCAGTGACTATGAGCATTTTTTCATGTGTCTGTTGGCTGTATGAATATCTTCTTTTGAGAAATGTCTGTTCATATCCTTTCCCCACTTTTTGATGGGGTTGTTTGTATTTTTCTCGTATATTTGTTTGAGTTCTTTGTAGATTCTGGATATTAGCCCTTTGTCAGATGAGTAGGTTGCAAAAATTTTCTCCCATTCTGTAGGTTGCCTGTTCACTCTGATGGTAGTTTCTTTTGCTGTGCAAAAGCTCTTTAGTTTAATTAGATCCCATTTGTCAATTTTGGCTTTTGCTGCCGTTGCTTTTGGTGTTTTAGACATGAAGTCCTTGCCCATGCCTATGTCCTGAATGGTACTACCTAGATTTTCTTCTAGGGTTTTTATGGTATTAGGTCTAACATTTAAGTCTCTAATCCATCTTGAATTAATCTTCATATAAGGAGTAAGGAAAGGATCCAGTTTCAGCTTTCTACTTATGGCTAGCCAATTTTCCCAGCACCATTTATTAAATAGGGAATCATTTCCCCATTTCTTGTTTCTCTCCGGTTTGTCAAAGATCAGATGGCTGTAGATGTGCGGTATTATTTCTGAGGACTCTGTTCTGTTCCATTGGTCTATAGCTCTGTTTTGGTACCAGTACCATGCTGTTTTGGTTACTGTAGCCTTGTAGTATAGTTTGAAGTCAGGTAGCGTGACTCCTCCAGCTTTGTCCTTTTGACTTAGGATTGTCTTGGCAATGCGGGCTCTTTTTTTGTTCCATATGACCTTTAAAGCAGTTTTTTCCAATTCTGTGAAGAAACTCATTGGTAGCTTGATGGGGATGGCATTGAATCTATAAATAACCTTGGGGAGTATGGCCATTTTCACGATATTGATTCTTCCTATCCATGAGCATGGTATGTTCTTCCATTTGTTTGTGTCCTCTTTGATTTCACTGAGCAGTGGTTTGTAGTTCTCCTTGAAGAGGTCCTTTACATCCCTTGTAAGCTGGATTCCTAGGTATTTTATTCTCTTTGAAGCAATTGTTTATGGAAGTTCATTCCTGATTTGGCTCTCTGCTTGTCTGTTACTGGTGTATAAGAATGCTTGTGATTTTTGCACATTAATTTTGTACCCTGAGACTTTGCTGAAGTTGCTTATCAGCTTAAGGAGATTTTGATATGAGCCGATGGGGTTTTCTAAATATACAATCATGTCATCTGCAAACAGGGACAATTTGACTTCTTCTTTTCCTAACTGAATACCCTTGATTTCTTTCTCTTGCCTGATTGCCCTAGCCAGAACTTCCAACACTATGTTTTATAGGAGTGTTGAGAGAGGGCATCCCTGTCTTGTTCCAGTTTTCAAAGGGAATTTTTCCAGTTTTTGCCCATTCAGTATGATATTAGCTGTGGGTTTGTCATAAATAGCTCTTATTATTTTGAGGTACGTTCCATCAATACCGAATTTATTGAGCGTTTTTAGCATGAAGGGCTGTTGAATTTTGTCAAAAGCCTTTTCTGCATCTATTGAGACAATCATGTGGTTCTTGTCTTTGGTTCTGTTTATATGCTGGATTACGTTTATTGATTTGCGAATGTTGAACCAGCCTTGCATCCCAGGGATGAAGCCCACTTGATCATGGTGGATAAGCTTTTTGATGTGCTGCTGAATCCGGTTTGCCAGTATTTTATTGAGAATTTTTGCATCGATGTTCATCAGGGATATTGGTCTAAAATTCTCTTTTTTTGTTGTGTCTCTGCCAGGCTTTGGTATCAGGATGATGTTGGCCTCATAAAATGAGTTAGGGAGGATTCCCTCTTTTTCTAATGATTGGAATAGTTTCAGAAGGAATGGTACCAGCTCCTCCTTGTACCTCTGGTAGAATTCAGCTGTGAATCCATCTGGTCCTGGACTTTTTTTGGTGGGTAGGCTATTAATTGTTGCCTCAATTTCAGAGCCTGCTATTGGTATATTCAGGGATTCAACTTCTTCCTGGTTTAGCTTTGGGAGAGTGTAAGTGTCAAGGAAATTATCCATTTCTTCTAGATTTTCTAGTTGATTTGCGTAGAGGCATTTATAGTATTCTCTGATGGTAGTTTGTATTTCTGTGGGGTCAGTGGTGATATCCCCTTTATCATTTTTTATTGCATCTATTTGATTCCTCTCTCTTTTCTTCTTTATTAGCCTTGCTAGCGGTCTGTCAATTTTGTTGATCTTTTCAAAAAACCAACTCCTGGATTCATTGATTTTTTGGAGGGTTTTTTGTGTCTCTATCTCCTTCAGTTCGGCTCTGATCTTAGTTATTTCTTGCCTTCTGCTAGCTTTTGAATGTGTTTGCTCTTGTCTCTCTAGTTCTTTTAATTGTGATGTTAGAGTGTCCATTTTAGATCTTTCCTGCTTTCTCTTGTGGGCATTTAGTGCTATAAATTTCCCTCTACACACTGCTTTAAATGTGTCCCAGAGATTCTGGTATGTTGTATCTTTGTTCTCATTGGTTTCAAAGAACATCTTTATTTCCGCTTTCATTTCGTTATGTACCCAGTAGTCATTCAGGAGCAGGTTGTTCAGTTTCCATGTAGTTGAGCGGTTTTGTTGAATTTCTTAGTCCTGAGTTCTAGTTTGATTGCACTGTGGTCTGAGAGACAGTTTGTTATAATTTCTGTTGTTTTACATTTGCTGAGGAGTGCTTTACTTCCAATTATGTGGTCAATTTTGGAATAAGTGCGATTTGGTGCTGAGAAGAATGTATAATCTGTTGATTTGGGGTGGAGAGTTCTATAGATGTCTATTAGGTCCGCTTGGTGCAGAGATGAGTTCAATTCCTGGATATCCTTGTTAACTTTCTGTCTCGTTGAACTGTCTAATGTTGACAGCGGAGTGTTGAAGTCTCCCATTATTATTGTATGGGAGTCTAAGTCTCTTTGTAAGTCTCTAAGGACTTGCTTTATGAATCTGGGTGCTCCTGTATTGGGTGCATATATATTTAGGAGAGTTAGCTCTTCCTGTTGAATTCATCCCTTTACCATTATTTAATGGCCTTCTTTGTCTCTTTGGATCTTTGATGGTTTAAAGTCTGTTTTATCAGAGATAAGGATTGCAACCCCTGTTTTTTTGTTCTGCATTTGCTTGGTAGATCTTCCTCCATCCCTTTATTTTGAGCCTATGTATGTCTCTGCATGTGAGATGGGTCTCCTGAATACAGAAGACTGATGGGTCTTGACTCTTTATCCAGTTTGCCAGTCTGTGTCTTTTAATTGGAGCATTTAGTCCATTTACATTTAAGGTTAATATTGTTATGTGTGAACTTGATCCTGCCATTATGATATCAACTGGTCATTTTGCTCGTTAGTTGATGAAGTTTCTTCCTAGCCTCGATGGTCTTTACATTTTGGCATGTTTTTGCAATGGCTGGTACCGGTTGTTCCTTTCCATGTTTAGGGCTTCCTTCAGGGTCTCTTGTAAGGCAGGCCTGGTGGTGACAAAATCTCTAAGCATTTGCTTATCTGTAAAGGATTTTATTTCTCCTTCACTTATGAAACTTAGTTTGGCTGGATATGAAATTCTGGGTTTAAAATTCTTTTCTTTAAGAATGTTGAATATTGGCCCCCACTCTCTTCTGGCTTGTAGAGTTTCTGCCGAGAGATCTGCTGTTAGTCTGATGGGCTTCCCTTTGTGGGTAACCCGACCTTTCTCTCTGGCTGCCCTTAAGATTTTTTCCTTCATTTCAACTTTGGTGAATCTGGCAATTATGTGTCTTGGAGTTGCTCTTCTGGAGGAGTATCTTTGTGGCGTTCTCTGTATTTCCTGAATTTGAATGTTGGCCTGCCCTACTAGGTTGGGGAAGTTCTCCTGGATGATGTCCTGAAGAGTGTTTTCCAACTTGGTTCCATTTTCCCCCTCACTTTCAGGCACCCCAATCAGGCGTAGATTTGGTCTTTTTACGTAATCCCATACTTCTTGCAGGCTTTGCTCATTTCTTTTTCTTCTTTTTTCTTTTGGTTTCTCTTCTCGCTTCATTTCATTCATTTGATCTTCAATCGCTGATACTCTTTCTTCCAGTTGATTGAGTCGGTTACTGAAGCTTGTGCATTTGTCACGTATTTCTCGTGTCATGGTTTTCATCTCTGTCATTTCGTTTATGATCTTCTCTGCATTAATTAGTCTAGCTGTCAATTCTTCCACTCTTTTTTCAAGATTTTTAGTTTCTTTGCGCTGGGTACGTAATTCCTCCTTTAGCTCTGTTAAGTTTGATGGACTGAAGCCTTCTTCTCTCCTCTCGTCCAAGTCATTCCCTGACCAGCTTTGATCCGTTGCTGGCGATGGACTGCGCTCCTTTGCAGGGGGAGATGCGCTCTTATTTTTTGAGTTTCCAGCTTTTCTGCCCTGCTTCTTCCCCATCTTTGTGGTTTTATCTGTCTCTGGTCTTTGATGGTGGTGACGTAGTGATGCGGTTTTGGTATAGGTGTCCTTCCTGTTTGATAGTTTTCCTTCTGACAGTCAGAAGGACTGTCTGTTGGTCTGTTGGAGATTGCTTGAGGTCCACTCCAGACCCTGTTTGCCTGGGTATCAGCAGCAGAGGTTGCCTGAAGATAGAATATTGCTGAACAGCGAGTGTACCTGTCTGATTCTTCCTTTGGAAGTTTCCTCTCAGGGGTGTACTCCACCCTGTGAGGTGTGGGGTGTCAGACTGCCCCTAGTGGGGGATTTCTCCCAGCTAGGCTACTCAGGGGTCAGGGACACACCTGAGCAGGCAGTCTGTCCGTTCTCAGATCTCAACCTCCGCGTTGGGAGATCCACGGCTCTCCCCAAAGCTGTCAGACAGAGTCGTTCGCGTCTGCACCAGCTCCTGCTACTTCCCCTGTTGGTCTTCAGCTGTGCGCTGTCCCCAGAGGTGGAGACTACAGAGACAGGCAGGCTTCCTTGAGCTGCTGTGAGCTCCACCCAGTTCGAGCTTCCCAGCGGCTTTGTTTACCTACTTAAGCCTCAGCAATGGCGGGCGCCCCTCCCCCAGCCTCGCTGCTGCCTTGCCGATAGATCGCGGCAGACTGCTGTGTTAGCAGTGAGGGAGGCTTCGTGGGCGTGGGACCCTCCCGGCCAGGTGTGGGATATATTCTGGTGTGCCTGTATGCTTACAGCGCAGTATTGGGGTGGGAGTTACCCGATTTTCCAGGTGTTGTGTGTCTCAGTTCCCCTGGCTAGGAAAACGGATACCCTTCCCCCTTGCGCTTCCAGGTGAGGCGATGCCTCGCCCTGCTTCAGCTCTCGCTGGTCAGGCTGCAGCAGCTGACCAGCACCGATTGTCCGGCACTCCCTAGTGAGATGACCCCAGTACCTCAGTTGAAAATGCAGAAATCACCGGTCTTCTGTGTCGCTCGCGCTGGGAGTTGGAGACTGGAGCTGTTCCTATTCGGCCATCTTGCTCCGCCCCCAAGGGATTGCATTCTGATGTGTGACTTCATCACACAGAATTCCACCCTTTCTGTCTTGCAACAGTTTCCTCACACTGTTGTCGTGGATTCTGCAAAGTGATATTTGGGAGCCCATAGGGACATATGGTGAAAAAGGAAATATCCTCAGATAATAACTAGAAGGAAGCTTTCTGAGAGATTGCTTCCTGATGTGTGACTTCATCACACAGAGTTCCACCCTTCCCTTCTTGGAACAATTTGCTAACACTGTTGTCCTGGATTCTACAATGTGATATTTGGGAGTTCTTTGAAAGCTATGCTGAAAAAGGAAATATCCTCAAATCAGAACTGGAAAGAAGCCTTCTGAGAAACTGCATTGCCATGTGTGGATGCAACTCACAGACTTTCACTTTTCTCTTCAGTGATCAGTTTGCTAAAACAGTTTTCTGGAAATCTGCAATGGGATACTTCTAAGCGCAATGAAGCTTACAGTGACGAAGGAAATATCCTCAGATGAAAACTACAAAGAAGCATTCTTAGAAACTTCTTGCTGATGTGTGAATTCATCTCACAGATTTACACTTATGTTTCGTGGAGCAGTCCATTAACACTGTCTTTGAGAAACCTGAGAAGGGCTTCTTTGGTTTGCATTGAGCCCGATGCTGATAAAGGAAATATCATCAGTTGAAAACGTGAAAGAAGCTTTCTGAGAAACTTCTTTCTGATCAGTGAATTCATCTCATAGAGTTACACCTTAGACCTCAGTAAGCAGTTTGATAACACTCTTTCGTGGAAACTGCAAAGTGATATTTTGGAGCCCATAGGTGCCCTGGTGAAAAAGGAATTGTCCTCACATAATAACTAGAGAGAAGATTTCAGAGAGATTGCTTTCTGTTGCGTGACTTCATCACACAGAGTTCCACCCTTCTGTTTTTGGGACAGTTTGCTAACACCGTTGTTGTGGATTCTTCCGTGATATGTGGGAGCCCTTCGGGGTCCATTGTGAAAAAGGAAATATCCTCACATAATAACTAGAGCGAAGCTTTCTGAGAGATTGCTTTCTGATGTGTGACTTCATCACACAGAGTTCCACCCTTCCCTTCTTGGAAGAGTTTGCTAAGACAGTTTTCGTGGATCCTGCAAAGTGATATTTGGGAGCTCATTGAGGGCTATGGTGAAAAAGGATATATCCTCAGATCAAAACTGGAAAGAAGATTTGTGAGAAACTGCATTGCAATTCGTGAATGCAACTCAGAGAGTTACACGATTTTCTTCAGTGATCAGTTTGCTAACACAGTTTTCTGGAAATCTGCAATGGTATACCTCTTAGCGCAATGACGCTTACGGTGACAAAGGAAATATTCTCAGAGGAAAAGTAGAAAGAAGCTTTGTTAGAAACTTTTGGTGATGTGTGAATTCATCTCACAGAGTTACACTTATGTTTCGTGGCCAGTCCATTAACACTGTGTTTGAAGAACCTGAGAAGGGACTTCTTTGGATCGCATTGAGTCCTACACTGATAAAGGATATACCATCAGTTCAATACGTGAAAGAAGCTTTCTGAGAACTTCTTTCTGATCTGTGAATTCATCTCACAGAGTTACAACTTAGACCTCAGGAAGCAGTTTGCTAACACACTTTTCGTGGAATCTGCAGTGATATCTGGGAGCCCGTAGGGGCACATGGTTGAAAAGCCAATATCCTCAGATAATAACTAGAGAGAAGCTTTCTGAGAGATTGCTTCCTGTGGTATGACTTCATCACACAAAGTAACACCCATCCCTTCTTGGATCAGGTTGCTAAGACTGTTGTCCTTCATTCTGCAAAGTGATATGTGGGAGCCCGTAGGGGCCCATAGTGAAAAAGGAAATATCCACACATAATAACTAGAGAGAAGCTTTCTGAGAGATTGGTTTCTGATGTGTGACTTCATCACACAGAGTTCCACCCTTCCCTTCTTGGAACAGTTTCCTAACACTGTTGTCGTGGATTCTGCAAATTGATATATGGGACCTCATGGAGGTCTATGGTGAAAAAGGAAATATCCTGATATCAAAACAGGAAAGAAGCCTTCTGAGAAACTGCATTGCCACTTGTGAATGCAACTCACGGAGTTACTCGTTTCTCTTCAGTGATCAGTTTGCTAACACATTTTTCTGGAAATCTGCAATGGGATACTTCTTAGCGCAATGAAGCTTACGGTGACAAAGGAAATATCCTCATATGAAAATTAGAAATAAGCTTTCTTAGAAACTTATTGGTGATGGGTGAATTCATGTCACAGAGTTAACACTTATGTTTCGTGGGCAGGTCCGTTAACCACTGTCTTTGAGCAAACCGAGAAGGGCTTCTTTGGATCGCATTGAGGAATAGGCTGATAAGGAATATCGTCAGTTCAAAGCGTGAAGAAACTTTCTGAGAAACTTCTTTCTGATCTGTGAATTCATCTCACAGAGTTACCCCTTAGACCTCAGAAAGCAGTTTTGCTACAATCTTTTCGTGAAATCTGCAAAGTGATATTAGGAGCCCATAGGGCCCATGGTGAACAAGTAAATATCCCCACTTAATAACGAGAGAGAAGCTTTCTGAAGATTGCTTTCTGTGTGTGACTTCATCACACACGAGTTCTTCCCTTCCTGCAAGGAACAGTTTTTGCTAACACTGTTGTTGTGGATCTGGCACAAGTGATAAAGGGAGCTCCTTGAGGGCTATGGGGAAAAAAGGAAATATCCTCAGATCCAAACTGGAAAGAAGCCTTATGAAAACTTCCTTGCCGTGTTTGAATGCAACTCACAGAGTTACAATTACGCCTTTCTCTTCTCCTCCGGATCAGGTTTGCTGAGAAAGTTTTCTGGAAATCTGCAGGGGGATTCTTTTAGCGCAATGTAGCTTACATTGACAAAGGAAATATCCTCAGATGAAAACCAGTAAAGAAGCTTTCTTAGAAACTCTGGTTGATGTGGCGAATTTCATCTCACAGAGTTACACTTATGTTTTCGTGGCGTCCATTAAACCTGTCGTTTGAGAACCTGAGAAGGGTTTTTAGAATCGCATGGGCCTTACCTGATAACGGAATATAATCAGTTCAAAACGGTGAAAGAAGCTTTTCTGAGAAACTCTTTCGTGACTGTGAATTCTCTCATAGTGTTAAACTGTAGACCTCGGAAGCCCGTTGTGCTAACACTGTTTGTGGAATCTGCAAGTGATATTTGGGAGTCCATAGGGGCCCAAGGTGAAAAGGACAATATCCTCCCATACTAACTAGAGAGAAGCTTTCTGAGAGATGCTTTCTGATATGTGACTCATCACACAGAGTTCCACTGTTCCCTTCTTGGAACAGTTTTGCTAACAGTGTTGTCGTGAATATTCTGCAAAGTGATATTTGGGAACTCCTGAGGGGTAAGGGTGTAAAAGGAAATATCCTCAAGAAAAAAAAATCAAAATTGGAAAGAAGCCTTCTGGAGAAACTGCATTGCCATCTGTGAATGGCAACTCACAGCGTTACACGCTTCTCTTCAGTGATCGATTGCCACACAGTTTTCTGGGAAATCCAATGGAAATACTTCTTAGCGCATGAAGCTTACCGGTGAAAAAGGAAATATCCTCAGAGGAATAGTAGAAAGAAGCTTTGTTAGAAACTTCTGGTGATGTGTGAATTCATCTCACAAAGTTACACTTATGTTTCGTGGAGCAGTCCATTAACAGTGTCTCTGAGGAACATGAGAAGGGCTTCTTAGCATCGCATTGAGACCTACGTTGATAAAGGAAATATCATCAGTTCAAAACGTGAAAGAAGCTTTCTGATAAACTTCTCTCTGATCTGTGAATTCATCTCACAGAGTTTCCACGTTAGAACCTCTGGAAAGCATTTTGCTTACACTCTTTCATAGAACCTGCAAGGTGATATTTGGGAGACCATAGGGGCCAATGCTGAAAAAGGAAATATCCCACATAATAAGTAAATAGAAGCTTTCTGAGAGATTTTTTCTGATGTGTGACTTCATCACACAGAGTCCTCCCCAATCCCTTCTTGGACATTACTAACACAGTTGTCGTGGATTCTGCAAAGTGATATTATGGAAGCTCTTGAGGGCTAAGGCGAAAAAGGAAATTACTTCAGATCAAAATGAAAATGGCCTTCTGAGAAACTGCATGCCGTGTGTGACTGCTACGCAAAAAGTTACAAGTTTCGTCTCAGCGATCAGTTTGATAAACCAGTTTTCTGGAATCTGCAATGGGATACTTCTTAGCGCAATGAAGCTTAAGGTAACAAAGGAACATATCCGTCAGAGAAGACAGAAAGAAGCTTTCTAAGAAACTTCTTTGGTTGATGTGTGAATTCATCTCAGAAGAATTACACTTTTGTTCGTAGAGCAGTCCATTAACACTTGTCTTTTGGTACCTGAAGAAGGGCTATTTGGATCGCATGAGGCCCGCTGGTAAAGGAAATATCAATCAATTCATAAGGTGAAAGAAGCATTTTGAGAACTTCTTCTGATCTGTGAATTCCCTCACAAGTTTACACCTTACACCTCAGGAACAGTTTGCTACACTCTTTTGTGGAACTGCAAAGTGATATTTTGGGAGCCCAAGAGGCCCCGTGGTGAAAAACGAAATATCCCTCAGATCAAAACTGGAAAGAAGCCTCTGAGAATCTGCTTGCCATGTGTGAAGTCAACTCACAGAGTTACACGTTTCTCTTCAGTGGATCAGTCTGCCAACAAATTTTTCTAGAATTGTTGCAGTGGGATACTTATTCGTGCAATGAAGCTTAATGCTTACAAAGGAAATTCCTCAGATGAAAACAGAAAGAAGCTTTCTTAGAAACTTTTATGGATGTGTGAATTTCATCCTCTCAGAGTTACACTTATGTTTCATGAGGCGCAGTCCATAACACTGTTTTGAGGAACACGAGAAGGCTTACTTTGGATCGCATTGAGGAATACGCTGATAAAGGAAAATCATAATCAGTTCAAAACGGAAAGAAAATTTTCTGAGAAACTTCTTTCTGATCTGTGAATTTCATCTCAGAGAGTAACAACTTAGACCTCAGGAAGCAGTTGTTGCTAACACTCTTTTCATCGAAGTATCTGCAAAGTGATATGTGGGATCCCATAGGGGCCCATGGTGAAAAAGGAAATATCCTCACATAATAACCAGAGAGAAGCTTTCTGAGAGATTGCTGTCTGACGTGGGGAGTTCATCACACAAGTTCCACCCCCTACCCTTCTGGGAAAAGTTGCTCAACACTGTGTGTCGTGGATTCTGCAAAGTGATATTTGGGAGCCAATATGGGCCCATGGTGGAAAAAGGAAATATCAGCAGTCACAACAATGGAAAGAAGGCCTTCTAAGAAACTGCTTGCCATGTGGGAATTCAACTCACAGAGTTACACTTTTTCTCTCACGGATCAGTTGGTTAACACAGTTTTCTGGAAAATCGCATTAGATATTCATATGCATTAAAGCTAACGGTGACAAAGGAAATATCCCCAGATGCAAGCTAGAAAGAAGCTTACTTAGAAACTTCTTGTTGATTGTTGAATTTCCATCTCACAGAGTACACTTATGTTTGTTGAGCAGTCCATAACACGGTATTTTGTAAGCGAGAAGTGCTTCTTTTGATACGCATTGAGGCCTACGCTTGGTAAAGAAAATATCATCAGTTTCAAAACGTGAAAGAACTTCTGAGAAACTTCTTTCTGATCTGTGGAGTTCAGCTACAGTGTTACAACACCTTAACTCAGGAAGCAGTTTGCTAACACTCGTTCGTGGAATCTGCAAATGTGATATTGGGAGCCCATAGGGCCAGGGTGAAAAAGCAAATATCCTCAGATAATAACTACAGAGAAGATTTCTAAGAGATTGCTTTCAATGTGTGACTTCATCACACAGATTTGCACCGTTCCCTTCTTGGAACAGATTGCTAACACACTGTTGGCATGGATTCTGCAAAGTGATATTAGGGAGCTCTGTTGAGGGCTATGGTGAAAAAGGAAATTCCTCAGATTAAAACTGGAAAGAAGGCTTCTGAGAAACTGCTTTGCCATGTCTGAATGCAACTTACAGAGTTAAACACGTTACTATTCAGGGATCAGTTGCTAACAAAGGATTTCTGGAAAGAGTGCATGGGATTCTTCTGCTTCGCGCAATGAAGCTTACGATGACAAACGAAGTATCCCAGCTCAGAGGAAACTACAAAGAAGCTTTCCTCAGAAACTTCTTTGGTGATGTGTAATCATCCCAACAGAGTTACACTTAAGTTTTGTGGAGCAGCCCCATTAACACTGTCCTTGAGGATGCCTGAGA
>NC_044569.1:21191708-21201009 GCF_007565055.1 Rhinopithecus roxellana
TAAATTCACACATCACCAAAAAGTTTCTAAGAAAGCTTCTTTCTAGTTTTCATCTGAGGATATTTCCTTTGTCACCGTAAGCTTCATTGCGCTAAGAAGTATCCAGTTGCAGATTTCCAGAAAATTGTGTTAGCGAACTGATCACTGAAGAGAAACGTGTAACTGTGTGTGTTGCATTCACACATGGCAATGCAGTTTCTCAGAAGGCTTCTTTCCAGTTTTGATCTGAGAATATTTCCTTTTTTACCATTGCCCTCAATGAGCTACCACATAATACTTTGCAGAATCCATGACAACAGTGTAAGCAAACTGTTCCAAGAAGTAAAGTTTGCAACTCTCTGTGATGAATTCACACATCAAAAAGCAATCTCTCCGGAAGCTTCTCTCTAGGTATTATGTGAGGATATTTACTTTTTCACCATGGGCCCCTTTGGGCTCCCAAATATCACTTCGCAGAATCCACGACAACAGTGTTAGCAAACTGTTCCATGAAGGGAAGCGTGGAACTCTGTGTGATGAAGTCACACATCACAAAGCAATCTCTCATAAAGCTTCTTTCTAGTTATTATGTGAGTATGTTTCCTTTGCACCATGGGCCCTTTGGACTGCCAAATATCACTTTGCATATTAAACGAAAAGAGTGTTAGCAAACTGCTTCCTGAGGTCTAAGTTGTAACATGGTGAGATGAATTCACAGATGAGAAAGAAGTTCCTCAGAAAGCTTCTTTCACGTTTTGAACTGATGATATTTCCTTTATTTGCGTAGTCCACAATACGATCCAAGAAGCCCTTTTCAGGTTCCTCCAGGACAGTTTTAAGGGACTGCTCCACGATACATAAGTGTAACTCTGAGAGATGAATTCACACATCACCAAGAAGTTTCTATGAAAGCTTCTCTCTAATTTTCCTCTGAGGATATTTCCTTTGTCACCATAAACTTCATTGTGCTAAGAAGTATCCAATTGCAGATTGCCAGAAAATTGTGTTAGCAATCTGATCACTGAAGAGAAACGTGTAACTCTGTGAGTTGCATTCACACATGGCAATGCAGTTTCTCAGAAGGCTTCTTTCCAGTTTTGATGTGAGGATATTTCCTTTTTCACCATAGCCTTCAATGAGCTACCAAATATCCCTTTGCGGAATCCATGACAACAGTGTAAGCAAATTGTTCCAAGAAGGGAAGGGTGGAACTCTGTGTGATGAAGTCACACATCAGAAAGGAATCTCTCAGAAAACTTCTCTCTATTTATTATCTGAGGTTATTTCCTTTTTTACCATGGGTCCGTATGGGCTCCCAAATATCACGTTGCAGATTCGACGAAAAGAGTGTTAGCAAACTACTTCCTGAGGTCTAAGTTGTAACAAGATGAGGTGAATTCACAGATGAGAAAGAAGTTTCTCAGAAAGCCTTTTTCACGTTTTGAACTGATGAGATTTCCTTTAACATCATAGGCCCCAATACAATCCAAAAAAGCACTTTGAGGGTTCCTCAAAGACAGTGGTAATGGACTGCTCCATGAAACATAAGTTGAACTCTATGAGATGAATTCACACATCACCAAGAAGTTTCTAAGAAAGCTTCTCTCTAGTTTTCCTCTGAGGATATTTCCTTTTTCACCGTAAGCTTCATTGTGCAAAGAAGTATCCAATTGCAGATTGCCACAAAACTGTGTTAGCAAGGTGATCACTGAAGAGAAACCTGTTACTCTTTGAGTTGCATTCACACATGGCAACGCAGTTTCTCAGAAAGATTCTTTCCAGTTTTGATCTGAGGATATTTCCTTTTTCGCCATCGCCCTTAATGAGCTCCCAAATATCACTTTGCAGAATCCACGACAACAGTGTTAGCAAACTGTTCCAAGAAGGGAAGAGCGGGACTCTGTGTGAAGAAGTCACACACCAGAAAGAAATCTCTCAGAAAGCATCTCTCTAGTTATTATCTGAGGATATTTCCTTTTTCAAAATGGGCGCCTATGGGCTCCCAAATATCACTTTGCAGATTCCACGGAAAGAGAGTTAGCAAACTGATTCCTGAGATCTATGGCGTAACTCTGTGAGATGAATTCACAGATCAGAAAGAAATTTCTCAGAAAGCTTCTTTCACGTTTTGAACTGATGATATTTCCTTTAGCAGCGTAGGCGTCAATGTGTTCTAAAGAAGCCCTTCTCAGCTTCCTCAAAGACAGGGTTAATGGAGTGCTTCATGAAATATAAGTGTATCTCTGTAGGATGAATTCAGACATCACCAAGATGTTTCTAAGAAAGCTTCTTTTTAGTTTTCATCTGAGGATATTTCCTTTGTCACCAAACGCTTCATTGCGGTAAGAAGTATCCCAATGCAGATTTCCAGAAAACTGTGTTAGCAAACTGATCACTGAATAGAAACGTGTAACTCTGTGAGTTTCATTCACACATGGCAATGCAGTTTCTCAGAGGGCTTCTTTCCAGTTTTGATTTGAGGATATTTCATTTTTCATCATAGCCCTCAATGGGCTCCGAAATATCACTTTGCAGAATCCACGACAGCTGTGTCCGCAAACTGTTCCAAGAAGGGAAGGGTGGAACTCTGTGTGATGAAGTCACATATCAGAAAGCAATCTCTCAGAAAGCTTCTCTCTCGTTATTAAGTGAGAATATTTCCTTTTTCACCATAGCCCTCGATGAGCTCCCAAATATCACTTTGCAGAATATAGGACAACAGTGTTAGCAAACTGTTGCAAGAATGGAAGGGTGGAATTCTGTGTGATGAAGTCACACATCAGAAAGCAATCTCTCAGGAAGCTTCTCTCTAGTTATTATGTCAGGATATTTCCTTTTTCTCCACTGCCCCTATGGGCTCCGAAATATCACTCTGCAGATTGCACGAAAAGAGTGTTAGCAAACTGCTTCCTGAGGTCTACGGTATAATTCTGTGAGATGTATTCACAGATTAGAAAGAAGTTTCTCAGAAGGCTTTCACGTTTTGAACTGATGATATTTCCTTTATCAGCGTAGGCCTCAATATGATCCAAAGCAGCCCTTCTCAGGTTCCTCAAAGACAGTGTTAATGGACTGCTCCAAGAAACGGAAGTGTAACTCTGTGAGATGAATTCAGACATCACCAAGAAGTTTCTAAGAAAGTTTCTTTCTAGTTCTCATCTGAGGATATTTTTTTTTGTCACCGTAAGCTTCATTGCGCTAAAAATATCCCATTGCAGATTGCCAGAAAACTGTGTAAGCAAACTGATCACTAAAGAGAAAAGTGTAACTCTTTGAGTTGCATTCACACATGGCAATCTAGTTTTTCAGAAGGCATCTTTCCAGTTTTGATCTGAGGATATTTCCTTTTTCACCATGGCCCTCAATGAGCTCCCAAATATCACTTTGCTGAATCCAAGACAACAGTGTTAGCAAACTGTTCCAGGAAGGGAAGGGTGGAACTCTGTGTGATGAAGTCACACATTAGAAGGCAAACTCTCAGAAAGCTTCTCTATAGTTATTATGTGATTTTATTTCCTTTTTCACCATGGGCCCCTATGGGCTCCCAAATATCACTTTGCAGAATACACGACAACAGTGTTCACAAACTGTTCCAAGAAGGAAAGCGTGTAAATATATGTGATGAAGTCACACATCAGAAAGCAATCTATCAGAAAGATTCTCTCTAGTTATTATCTGAGGATATTTCCTTTTTCACCATGGGCCCCTATGGGCTCCCAAATACCACTCTGCAGATATCACGAAAATAGTGTTAGCAAACTGCTTCCTGAAGTCCAAGTTGTATCTCTGTGAGATGAATGCACAGTTCAGAAAGAAGTTTCTCAGGAAGCTTCTTTCACGTTTTGAAATGATCATATTTCCTTTATGAGCATAGGACTCATTGCAGTCCAAAGTAGCCCTTCTCAGGTTCCTCAAAGACAGTAGTAATGGACTGCTCCACGAAACATAAGTGTAACTCTGTGAGACTAATTCACACATCACCAAGAAGTTTCAAAACAAAGCTTCCTTCATCTTTTCATCTGAGGATATTTCCTTTGTCACCATAAGCTTCATTGGGCTCAGAAGTATTTAATTGCAGATTTCCAGAAACTGTGTTAGCAAATTGATAACTTAAGAGAAACGTGTAACTCTGTGATTTGCATTCACACATGGCAATGCAGTTTCTCAGAAGGCTTCTTTCCAGTGTTGATCTCAGGGTATTTCCTTTTTCACCGTAGCCGTCAATGAGCTCCCAAATATCACTTTGCAGAATCCTCGACAACAGTGTTAGCAATCTGTTCCAAGAAGGGAAGGGTGGAACTCTGTGTGATGAAGTCACACATCAGAAATCAATCTCTCAGAAAGCTTCCCTCTAATGATTATGTGAGGTTATTTCCTTTTTCACCATGGGCCCCTATGGGCTCCCAAATATCACTTTGCAGATTCCACGAAAACAGTGTTAGCAAACTGCTTACTGGGGTCTAAGTTGTAACTCTGTGGGATGAATTCACCGATCAGAAAGAAGAATCTCATACAGCTTTTTTCAAGTTTTGAATGGATGATATTTCCTTTATCAGCGTAGCCCTCAATACGATCCAAGGAAGCCCTTCTCAGGTTCCTCAAAGATAGTGCTAATGGACTGCTCCACGAAACATAAATGTAACTCTGTGAGATGAATTCACACATCACCAAGAAGTTCCTTGGAAAACTTCTCTTTAGTTTCCATCTGTCGACATTTCTTTTGTCACCGTGAGCTTCATTGCACTAAGATGTATCTCATTGCAGATTTCCAGAAAACTTTTTCAGCAAACTGATTACAGAAGAGAAAGTGTAAATCTGTGAGATGCATTCACACATGGGCAACGCAGTTTCTCAAAGGGCTTCCTTCCAGTTTTCATCTGCATCTGAGGATATTTCCTTTTCATCCCATAGCCCTCAATGAGCTCCCAAATATCACTTTGCAGAATCCACGACAACAGTGTCAGCAAAACTGTTACCAAGAAGGAAGGTTGGAACTCTGTGTGATTAAGTCACACATCAGAAAGCAATCTCTCAAGAAAGTTCCCTCTAATTATTATCTAAGGAATATTTTTTTTTTTTCCTTTTCACCATGGGCCCCTATGGGCTTCCCAATATCACTTTGCCACATTCCATAAAAAGAGGGTAGCAATTGCCTCCGGAGTTCTTTTTCTTTTTCCTTTTATTATACTTCAAGTTCTAGGGTAATGTGCATACGTGCAGGTTTGTTACATATGTATACTTATGCCATGTTGGTGTGCTGCACCCATCAACTCGTCAGCACCCATCAATTCATCAATTATATCATGTATAACTCCCCAATGCAATCCCTCCCTCCTCCCCCCTCCCCCATCCCCATGATAGACCCCAATGCGTGATGTTCCCCTTCCCGAGTCCAAGTGATCTCATTGTTCAGTTCCCACCTATGAGTGAGAACATGCGGTGTTTGGTTTTCTGTTCTTGTGATAGTTTGCTAAGAATGATGGTTTCCAGCTGCATCCATATTCCTACAAAGGACGCAAACTCATCCTTTTTTATGGCTGCATAGTATTCCATGGTGTATATGTGCCACATTTTCTTAATCCAGTCTGTCACAGATGGACATTTGGGTTGATTCCAAGTCTTTGCTATTGTGAATAGTGCCACAATAAACATACGTGTACATGTGTCTTTGTAGTAGAATAATTTATAATCCTTTGGGTATATACCCAGTAGTGGGATGGCTGGGTCATATGGTACATCTAGTTCTAGATCCTTGAGGAATTGCCATACTGTTTTCCATAATGGTTGAACTAGTTTACAATCCCACCAACAGTGTAAAAGTGTTCCTATTTCTCCACATCCTCTCCAACACCTGTTGTTTCCTGACTTCTTAATGATTGCCATTCTAACTGGTGTGAGATGGTATCTCATTGTGGTTTTGATATGCATTTCTCTGATGGCCAGTGACTATGAGCATTTTTTCATGTGTCTGTTGGCTGTATGAATATCTTCTTTTGAGAAATGTCTGTTCATATCCTTTCCCCACTTTTTGATGGGGTTGTCTGTATTTTTCTCGTATATTTGTTTGAGTTCTTTGTAGATTCTGGATATTAGCCCTTTGTCAGATGAGTAGGTTGCAAAAATTTTCTCCCATTCTGTAGGTTGCCTGTTCACTCTGATGGTAGTTTCTTTTGCTGTCCAAAAGCTCTTTAGTTTAATTAGATCCCATTTGTCAATTTTTGCTTTTGCTGTCGTTGCTTTTGGTGATTTAGACATGAAGTCCTTGCCCATGCCTATGTCCTGAATGGTACTACCTAGATTTTCTTCTAGGGTTTTTATAGTATTAGGTCGAACATTTAAGTCTCTAATCCATCTTGAATTAATCTTCATATAAGGAGTAAGGAAAGGATCCAGGTTCAGCTTTCTACTTATGGCTAGCCAATTTTCCCAGCACCATTTATTAAATAGGGAATCCTTTCCCCATTTCTTGTTTCTCTCAGCTTTGTCAAAGATCAGATGGCTGTAGATGTCTGGTATTATTTCTGAGGACTCTGTTCTATTCCATTGGTCTATATCTCTGTTTTGGTACCAGTACCATGCTGTTTTGGTTACTGTAGCCTTGTAGTATCGTTTGAAGTCAGGTAGCGTGACGCCTCCAGCTTTGTCCTTTTGACTTAGGATTGTCTTGGCAATGCGGGCTCTTTTTTGGTTCCATATGAACATTAAAGCAGTTTTTTCCAATTCTGTGAAGAAACTCATTGGTAGCTTGATGGGGATGGCATTGAATCTATAAATAACCTTGGGGAGTATGGCCATTTTCACGATATTGATTCTTCCTATCCATGAGCATGGTATGTTCTTCCATTTGTTTGTGTCCTCTTTGATTTCACTGAGCAGTGGTTTGTAGTTCTCCTTGAAGAGGTCCTTTACATCCCTTGTAAGCTGGATTCCTAGGTATTTTATTCTCTTTGAAGCAATTGTGAATGGAAGTTCATTCCTGATTTGGCTCTCTGCTTGTCTGTTACTGGTGTATAAGAATGCTTGTGATTTTTGCACATTAATTTTGTATCCTGAGACTTTGCTGAAGTTGCTTATCAGCTTAAGGAGATTTTGGGCTGAGACGATGGGGTTTTCTAAATATACAATCATGTCATCTGCAAACAGGGACAATTTGACTTCTTCTTTTCCTAACTGAACACCCTTGATTTCTTTCTCTTGCCTGATTGCCCTAGCCAGAACTTCCAACACCATGTTTTATAGGAGTGGTGAGAGAGGGTATCCCTGTCTTGTTCCAGTTTTCAAAGCGAATTTTTCCAGTTTTTGCCCCTTCAGTATGATATTAGCTGTGGGTTTGTCATAAATAGCTCTTATTATTTTGAGGTACGTTCCATCAATACCGAATTTATTGAGCGTTTTTAGCATGAAGGGCTGTTGAATTTTGTCAAAAGCCTTTTCTGCATCTATTGAGACAATCATGTGGTTCTTGTCTTTGGTTCTGTTTATATGCTGGATTACGTTTATTGATTTGCGAATGTTGAACCAGCCTTGCATCCCAGGGATGAAGCCCACTTGATCATGGTGGATAAGCTTTTGGATGTGCTGCTGAATCCGGTTTGCCAGTATTTTATTGAGAATTTTTGCATCAATGTTCATCAGGGATATTGGTCTAAAATTCTCTTTTTTTGGTTGTGTCTCTGCCAGGCTTTGGTATCAGGATGATGTTGGCCTCATAAAATGAGTTAGGGAGGATTCCCTCTTTTTCTATTGATAGGAATAGTTTCAGAAGGAATGGTACCAGCTCCTCCTTGTACCTCTGGTAGAATTCAGCTGTGAATCCATCTGGTCCTGGACTCTTTTTGGTGTGTAGGCTATTAATTGTTGCCTCAATTTCAGAGCCCGCTATTGGTATATTCAGGGATTCAACTTCTTCCTGGTTTAGCCTTGGGAGAGTGTAAGTGTCAAGGAAATTATCCATTTCTTCTAGATTTTCTAGTTGATTTGCGTAGAGACGTTTATAGTATTCTCTGATGGTAGTTTGTATTTCTGTGGGGTCAGTGGTGATACCCCTTTATCATTTTTTATTGCATCTATTTGATTCCTCTCTCTTTTCTTCTTTATTAGCCTTGCTAGCGTTCTGTCAATTTTGTTGATCTTTTCAAAAAACCAACTCCTGGATTCATTGATTTTTTGGAGGGTTTTTTGTGTCTCTATCTCCTTCAGTTCGGCTCTGATCTTAGTTATTTCTTGCCTTCTGCTAGCTTTTGAATGTGTTTGCTCTTGCCTCTCTAGTTCTTTTAATTGTGATGTTAGAGTGTCAATTTTAGATCTTTCCTGCTTTCTCTTGTGGGCATTTAGTGCTATAAATTTCCCTCTACACACTGCTTTAAATGTGTCCTAGAGATTCTGGTATGTTGTATCTTTGTTCTCATTGGTTTCAAAGAACATCTTTATTTCCGATTTCATTTCGTTATGTACCCAGTAGTCATTCAGGAGCAGGTTGTTCAGTTTCCATGTAGTTGAGCGGTTTTGTTGAATTTCTTAGTCCTGAGTTCTAGTTTGATTGCACTGTGGTCTGAGAGACAGTTTGTTATAATTTCTGTTCTTTTACATTTTGCTGAGGAGTGCTTTACTTCCAATTATGTGGTCAATTTTTGGAATAAGTGCGATTTGGTGTTGAGAAGAATGTATAATCTGTTGATTTGGGGTGGAGAGTTCTATAGATGTCTATTAGGTCCGCTTGGTGCAGAGATGAGTTCAATTCCTGGGTATCCTTGTTAACTTTCTGTCTCGTTGATCTGTCTAATGTTGACAGCGGAGTGTTGAAGTCTCCCATTATTATGGTATGGGAGTCTAAGTCTCTTTGTAAGTCTCTAAGGACTTGCTTTATGAATCTGGGTGCTCCTATATTGGGTGCATATATATTTAGGAGAGTTAGCTCTTCCTGTTGAATTGATCCCTTTACCATTATTTATATGGCCTTCTTTTCTCTTTGGATTCTTTGATGGTTTAAAGTCTGTTTTATCAGAGATAAGGATTGCAACCCCTGCTTTTTTTGTTCTGCATTTGCTTGGTAGATCTCCTCCATCCCTTTATTTTGAGCCTATGTATGTCTCTGCATGTGAGATGGGTCTCCTGAATACAGCAGACTGATGGGTCTTGACTCTTTATCCAGTTTGCCAGTCTGTGTCTTTTAATTGGAGCATTTAGTCCATTTACATTAAGGTTAATATTGTTATGTGTGAACTTGATCCTGCCATTATGATATTAACTGGTCATTTTGCTCGTTAGTTGATGCAGTTTCTTCCTAGCCTCGATGGTCTTTACATTTTGGCCTGTTTTTGCA
>NC_044569.1:21201109-21219004 GCF_007565055.1 Rhinopithecus roxellana
TTCAGTTTTGTTTTTGAACTGATGATATTTCTTTTATCGGCGTAGGCCTCAATGCGATCCAAAGAAGCCATTCTCAGATTCCTCAAAGACAGTGTTAATGGACAGCTCCATGAAACATAAGTGTAACTCTGTGAGATGAATTGATACATCAAAAAGAAGTTTCTAAGAAAGCTTCTTTCCAGTTTTCATATGAGGATATTTCCTTTGTCACTGTAAGCTTCATTGCTCGAGGAAGTATCCCATTGCACATTTCCATAAAACTTTGTTAGCAAACTAATCACTGAAGAGAATCCTGTAACTCTGAGTTGCATTCACACATGGCAATGCAGTTTCTCAGAGGGCTTCTTTCCAGTTTTGGTCTGAGGATATTTCCTTTTTCACCATAGACCACATGTGCTCTCAAATATCACTTTGCAGAATCCACGACAACAGTGTTAGCAAACTGTTCGAAGAAGGGAAGTGTGGAACTCTGTGTGATGAAGTCACACATCAGAAAGCAATCTCTCAGAAACCTTCCCTCTAGTTTTTATGTCAAGATATTTCCTTTTTCTCCAGGGACCCTATGGGCTCCCAAATATCACTTTGCAAATTCCACGGAACGAGTGTTAGCAAACTGCCTCCTGGGGTCTATGTTGTAACTTTGTGAGATGAATTCACAGATCAGAAAGAAGTTTCTCAGAAAGCTCCTTTCACGTTTTGAACTGATGATATTTCCTTTATCAGCGTAGGAATCAATACGATCCAAGAAGCCCTTCTCAGGTTCCTCAAAGACAGTGTTAACGGACTGGTCCCCGAAACATAAGTGTAACTCTGTGAGATGAATTCACACATCACCAAGAAGTTTCTAAGAAAGCTTCTTTCTAGTTTTCATCTGAGTATATGTCCTTTTTCACCGTAAGCTTTACTGCGTTAAGAAGTATCCCATTGTAGATTTCCAAAAAACTTCCTTAGCAAACTGATCACTGAAGAGAAACGTGTAACTCTGTGAGTTGCATTCACATATGGCAATGCAGTTTCTCAGAAAGCTTCTTTCCATTTTTGATCTGAGGATATTTCCTTTTTCACCATAACCCTCAATGAGCTCCAAATATCACTTTGCAGAATCCACGACAACACTTTTCGCAAACCGTTCGGAGAAGGGAAAGGTGGAACTCTGTGTGATTAAGTCATACATCAGAAAGTAATATCTCAGAAAGCTTCTCTCCAGTTATTATGTGAGGATATTTCCTTTTTCACCATGGGTTCCTGTGGTCTCCCAAATATCAATTTGCAGAATTGAGACAACAGTGCTAGCAAACTGCTCCAAGAAGGGAAGGGTGGAACTCTGTGTGATGAAGTCACACATCTGAAAGCAATCTCTGAGAAAGCTTCTCTCTAGTTATTATTTGAGGATATTTCCTTTTTCACCATGGGCCCCTACGGGTTCCCAAATATCACTTTGAAGATTCCACGAAAAGAGTGTTAGCAAACGGCATCCTCAGGTCTAATTAGTAACGCTGTGAGATGAATTCACAGATCAGAAAGAAGTCTCAGAAAGCTTCTTTCACGTATTGAACTGATGATATCTCCTTTATCAGCGGAGGCCTCAATGCGATCCAAAGAAGCCCTTCTCAGTTTTCTCAAAGACAGTGTTAATGGACTACACCACGAAACATAAGTGTAACACTGTGAGATGAATTCACAAATCAACAAGAAGTTTCTAAGAAATCTTCTTTCTAGTTTTCATCTGAGGATATTTCCTTTGTCACCATAAGCTTCATTGCGCTGAGAAACATCCCATTGCAGATTTCCAGAGAACTTTGTTAGCAAACTGATCACTGAAGAGAAACGTGTAACTCTGTGAGTTGCATTCCCACATGGCAATGAAGTTTCCCAGAAGGCTTCTTTCAAATTTTGATCAAAGGATATTTCCTTTTTAGATAGCCCCCAGTGAGCTCCCAAATATCACTTTGCAGAATCCACGACAACAGTGTTGGCAAACTGTTCCAAAAAGGGAAGGGTGGAACTCCGTGTGATGAAGTTACACATCAGAAAGCAATCTCTCTGAAAGCTTCTTTCCAGTTATTATGTGAGGAAATTTCCCTTTTCACCTTGGGCCCCAATGGGCTCCCGAATATCGCTTTGCACTTTCCACGAAAAGAGTGTTAACAAACTGCTTCCTGACGTCTAAGGTTTAACTCTGTGAGGTGAATTCAGAGGTAGAAAGAAATTTCTCAGAAAGCTTCTTTCACGTTTTGAACTGATGATATTTCCTTTGTCACCGTAGGCTTCACTGCAGTAACAAGTATCTAATTGCAGCTTTCCAGAAAACTGTGTTAGCAAACTGATCACTGAAGAGGAACGTGTAACCCTGTGAGTTGCATTCACACATGTTAATGCGGTTTCTCAGAAGGCTTCTCTCCAGTTTTTTATGAGGATATTTCCGTTTTCACAATAGCCCTCAAAGAGCTCCAAAATATCACTTTGCAGATTCCACGACAACAGTGTTAGCAAACTGTTCAAGAAGGGAAGGGTGGAAGTCTGTGTGATGAAATCACACATCAGAAAGCAATCTCTCAGGAAGCTTCTCTCTAGTTATTATCTGAGGATATTTCCTTTTTCACCATGGTAAACTATGGGCTCCCAAATATCACATTGCAGAATCCACAACAACAGTGTTAGCAAGCTGTTCCAAGAAGAGAAGGATGGAACTCTGTGTGATGAAGTCACAGATCAGAAAGCAATCTCTCACAAAGCTTCTCTCTAGTTATTACTTGAGGATATTTCCTTTTTCACCATGGGGCCCTATGGGCTCCCAACTATCACTTTGCAGTTTCCACGAAAAGAGTGGTAGCGAATTGTTTCTTGAGGTCTATGTTGTAACTCTGTGAGATGAATTCACAGATCAGAAAGAAGTTTCTCAGAAAGCTTCTTTCACGTTTTGAAGTGATAATAATTCCTTTATCAGCGTAAGCACCATTATGTTCCAAAGAAGCCCTTCTCAGTTTCATCAAAGACAGTGTTAATGGACTGCTCCATGAAACATAAGTGTTACTCTGTGAGATGAATTCACACATCACCAATAAGTTTCTAGGAAAGCTTCTTTCTAGTTTTCATCTGAGGATACTTCCTTTGTCAATGTAAGCTTCATTGCGCTAAGAAGTATCCCATTGCAGATTTCCAGAAAACTGTGTTAGCAAACTGGTCACTGAAGAGAAGCTTGTAACTCTCTGAGTTGCATTCACATATGGCAATGCAGTTTCTCAGAAGGCTTCTTTCCTGTTTTGACCTGAGGATATTTCCTTTTTCACCATAGCCCTCAGTGAGCTCCCGAATATCACTTTGCAGAATTCCCGACAACAGTGTCAGCAAACGGTTCCAAGAAGGAAAGGGTGGAACTCGGTGTGATGAAGTCACACATCAGAAAGCAATCTCTCAGAAGGCTTCTCTCTAGTTATTATGTGAGGATATTTCCTTTTTCACCATGGGCCCCTATGGGCTCCAAAATATCACTTTACAGATTCCACGAAAAGAGTGTCAGCAAACTGCTTCCTGAGGTCTAAGTTTTAAGTCTGTGAGGTGAATTCACAGATCAGAAAGAAGTTTCTCAGAAATCTTCTTTCACGTTTTGAACTGATGATATATCATTTTTCAGCATAGGCCTCAATATGATCCAAAGTGGCCCTTCTCAGGTTCCTCAAAGACAGTGTTAATGGACTGCTTCACGAAACATAAGAGTAACTCTGTGAGATGAATTCACACATCACCAAGAAGTTTCTAAGAAAGCTTCCTTCTACTTTTCATCTGAGGGTATATGCTTTATCACCTCGAGCTTCATTGCGCTAAGAAATATCTAATTGTAGATTTCTGGAAAACTGTGATAGAAAACTGATCACTGAAGAGAAAAGTGTAAGTCTGTGAGTTGCATTCACACATGGCAATGCAGTTTCTCAGCAGGCTTCTTTCCAGTTTTGATCTGAGGATATTTCCTTTTCCCCATAGCCCTCAATGAGCTCCGAAATATCACTTTGCAGAATCCAGGACAACAATCTTAGCAAACTGTTCCAAGAAGGGAAGCGTGGAACTCTGTGTGATGAAGTCACACATCAGAAAGAAATCTCTCAGAAAGATTCTCTCTAGTTATTATGTGAGGATATTTCCTTTTTCACCATGGGCCCCTAAGGGCTCCAAAGTATCTGTTTACAGATTCCACGAAAAGAGTGTTAACAAACTGCTTTCTGAGGTCTGTGGTGTAACTCTGTGAGATGAATTCACAGATCAGAAAGACGTTTCTCAGAAAGCTTCTTTCACGTTTTGAACTGATGATATTAACTTTATCAGCGTAGGTCTCATAACGATCAAAAGAAGCAGTTCTCAGTTTCCTCAAAGACAGTGTTAATGGACTGCTCCACGAAACATAAGTGTAACTCTGTGAGATGAATTTACACATCACCCAGAAATTTCTAAGAAAGCTTCTTTCTAGTTTTCATCTGAGGAAATTTCCTTTGTCACCGTAAGCTTCATTGAACTAAGAAGTATCCCATTGCAGACTTCCATAGAACTGTGTTAGCAAACGGATCACTGATGAGAAACGTGCAACACTGTGAGTTGCATTCACATATGGCAATGCAGCTTCTCAGAAGACTTCTTTCCAGTTATGTTATGAGGATATTTCCTTTTTCACCATAGCCCACAATGAGCTCCCAAATAACACTTTGCAGAATCCACGACAACAGTGTTAGTACGCTGTTCCAAGAAGGGAAGGGTGCAATTCTGTGTGATGAAATCACACATCAGAAAGCAATCTCTCAGAAAACTTTTCTCTAGTTATTATGTGAGGATATTTCCTGCTTCACCATGGGCCCCTATGGTCACCGAAATATCACTTTGCACATTGCACGAAAAGAGTGTTAGCAAACTGCTTCCTGAGGTCTAATGTGTAACCTGTGAGGTGGACTCACAGATCAGAAAGAAGTTTCTCAGAAAGCTTCTTTCACGTTTTGAACTGATGATATTTCCTTTGTCAGCGTAGGCCTCAATACGATCCAAAGAATCCCTTTTCAGGTTCCTCAAAGACAGTGTTAATGGAGTGATCCACGAAACATAAGTGTAACTCTGTGAGATGAATTCAGACATCACGAAGAAGTTTCTAAGAAGGGTTCTTTCTAGTTTTCATCTGAGGCTATTTCCTTTGTCACCATAAGCTTCATTGTGCTAAGAAGTATCCAATTGCAGATTTCCGGAGAAATGGGTTAGCAAACTTATCACTGAAGAGAAACGTTTAAACTCTGTGAGTTGCATTCACACATGGCAATGCAGTTTCTCAGAAGGATTCTTTGAAGTTTTGATCTGAGGATAATTACTTTTTCACCATAGCCCTCAATGAGCTCCCAAATATCACTTTTCAGAATCCACAACAGCAGTCTTAGCACGCTGCTCCAAGAAGGGAATGGTGGAACTCTGTGGGATGAAGTGACACTTCAGAAAGCAATGTCTCAGAAAGCTTCTCTCTAGTTATTATGTGAGGATATTTCCTTTTACACCATGGGCCCCTAGGGGCTCCCAAATATCAGTTTGCAGATTCCACGAAAAGAGTGTTAGCAATCTGCTTCCTGATGTCTAAGGTGTAACACCGTGAGATGAATTCACAGATCAGAAAGAAGTTTCTCAGAAAGCATCTTTCACGTTTTGAACTGATGATATTTCCTTTATCAGCGTAGGTCTCAATGCGATCCAAAAAGCCCTTCTCAGGTTACCCAAAGATAGTGTTAATGGACTGCTGCACGAAACATAAGTGTAACTCTTTGAGATGAATTCACACATCACCAAGAAGTTTCTAAGACAGCTTCTTTCTCTTTTTCATCTGAGGGTATTTCCTTTGTCACCTTACGCTTCACTGCGCTAAGAAGTATCCTGTTGTAGAATTCCAGAAAACTGTTAGCAAACTGATCACTGAAGAGAAACGTTTAACTCGGTGAGTTGCATTCACACATGGCAATGCAGTGTCTCAGAAGGCTTCTTTCCAGTTTTGATCTGAGGATATTTCCTTTTCACCATAGCCGTCAATGAGCTACCAAATATCCCTTTGCAGAATCCATGACAACAGTGTAAGCAAACTGTTCCAAGAAGGGAAGGGTGGAACTCTGTGTGATGAAGTCACACATCGGAAAGCAATCTCTCACAACGTTTCTCTCTAGTTTTCATGTGAGGATATTTCCTTTTTCCCCAAATGCTCCTATGGGCTCCCAAATATCACATTGCAAAATCCACAACAACAGTGTCAGAAACTGTTCCAAGAAAGGAAAGGTGGAACTCTGTGTGATGAAGTCACACATCAGAAAGCAATCTCTGAGAAAACTTCTCTCTAGGTATTATGTGAGGATATTTCCTTTTTCACCATGGGCCCCTATGGGCTCCCAAATATCACTTTGCAGAATCCACAACAACATTGTTAGCAAACTGTTCTAAGAAGCGAAGGGTGGAACTCTGTGTGATGAAGTCACACATTATAAAGCAAAGCATCTGAGGATATTTCCTTTTTCACCTTAGCCCTCAATGAGCTAACAAATATCACTTTGCACATTCCACGAAAACAGTGTTAGCAAACTACTTCCTGAGGTCTAAGTTGTAATTCAGTGTGATGAATCCACAGATCAGAAAGAAGAATCTCTGACAGCTTTTTTCAAGTTTTGAATTGATGATATTTCCTTTATCAGTGTCGGCCTCAAAACGATCCAAAGAAGCCCTTCTCAGGTTCCTCAAAGACAGTTCAAATGGACTGCTCCAGGAAACATAAGTGTAACTCTGTAAGATGAATTCACACATCACCAAGAAGTTCCGAGGAAAGCTGCTTTCTAGTTTTCATGTGAGGACATTTCCTTTGTCACCGTGAGCTTCATTGCGCTAAGAAGTATCTAATTGCAGATTTCCAGGAAACTGTGTTAGCAAACTGACTACTAAGGGGTAACGTGTAACTCTGTGAGTTGCATTCACACATGGCAATGCAGTTTCTCAGAAGACTTCTTTCCAGCTTTGATCTGAGGATATTTTCTTTTTCACCATGTTCCCCTATGGGCTCCCAAATGTCACTTTGCAGAATCCACGACAACAGTGTTAGCAAACAGTTCCAAGAAGGGAAGGCTGGAATTCTGTGTGATGAAGTCACATATCAGAAAGCAATCTCTCAGAAAGCTTGTCTCTAGTTATTATCTGAGGATATTTCCTTTTTCACCATTGGCCTCTATGGACTCCCAAATATCACTTTGCAGATTCCACGAAAAGAGTGTGAGCAAACTGCTTCCTGAGGTCTAAGGTGTAACTCTGTAATATGAATTCACAGTTCAGAAAGAAGTTTCCCATAAAGCTTCTTAAATGTTTCGAACTGATGATATTTCCTTTATCGGCGTAGCCCTCAATAAGATCCGAAGAAGCCCGTCTCAGGTTCCTCAAAGACAGTGTTAATGGACTGCTCCTCGAAACATAAGTGTAACGCTGTGATATGAAATCACACATCACAAAGAAGTTTCTGGGAATCCTTTTTCTATTTTTCATCTGAGGATATTTCCTTTGTCACCGTAACCTTCATTGCGCTAAGTAGTAAATAATTGCAGATTTTCAGAAAACTGTGTTAGCAAACTGATCACTGTAGAGAAACGTGTAATTCTGTGAGTTGCATTCACAAATGGCAGTGCAGTTTCTCAGAAGGCTTCTTTCCAGTTTTGATCTGAAGATATTTCCTTTTTCACCATAGCCCTCAAAGAGATCCCAAATATCACTTTGCAGAATCCACGACAACAGTGTTCGCAAACTGTTCCATGAAGGGAAGCATGGATCTCAGTGTGTTGAAGTAAGACATCAGAAACCAATCTCTCAGAAAGCCTCTCTCTAGTTATTATGTGAGGATATTTCCTATTTCACCATGGGTCCCATGGGCTCCCAAATATCACTGTGCAGATTCCACGAAAAGAGGGTTAGCAAACTGCTTCCTGAATTCTAAGGTGTAACACTGTGAGATGAATTCACCCATCACTAAGAAGTTTCTATGAAAGCTTCTTTGTAGTTTTCATCTTAGGATATTTCCTTTGTCAACCTAAGCTTCACTGCACTAAGAAATATCTAATTGCAGATTTCCAGGAAACTGTGTTAGCCAACTGATCATTGAAGAGAAACGTGTAACTCTGTGAGTTGCATTCATACATGGCAATGCAGTTTCTCAGAAGGCTTCTTTCAGGTTTTGACCTGAGGATATATCGTTTTTCACTATAACCCTCAAGATGCTCCCAAATATCACTTTGCAGAAACCACGAAAACAGTGTTAGCAAACTTTTCCAAGAGGGGAAGGGTGGAACTCTGTGTGATGAAGTCACACATCAGAAAGCAATCTCTGAGAAAGCTTCGCTCTAGATATCATGTGAGTAAATTTCCTTTTTCACCATGGGCCCCTATGGGCTCCCAAATATGACTTTGCAGAATCCACGACAACAGTGTTAGCAAACTGTTCCAACAAGGGAAAGGTGGAACTCTGTGTGATGAAATCACACTGCAGAAAGCAATCCCCCAGAAAGCGTCCCTCTAGTTCTTAACTGAGGATTTTTCCTTTTTCACCGTAGCCCTCAATGAGCTCCCAAATATCACTTTGCAGAATCCACGACAACAGTGTTAGCAAACTGTTCGTAGAAGGGAAAGGTGCAAATCTGTGTGATGAAGTCACACATCAGAAAGCAATCTCTCAGAAAGCTTCTTTCTAGTTATGATGTGATGATATTTCCTTTTTCATCATGGGCCCATATGGGCTCCCAAATATCACATTGCACATTCTACGAAAAGAGTGTAAGCAAACTGCTTCCTGAGGTCTAATGTGTAACTCTGCGAGATGAATTCACAGATCAGAAAGAAGTTTATCAGAAACCTTCTTTCATGTTTTGAGCTGATGATATTTCCTTTATCAGCGTAGGTCTCAATTCGATGCACAGAAGACCTTCTCATGTTCCTCACAGACGTGTTAATGGACTGCTCCACGAAACATAAGTGTAATTCTGTGAGGTGAATTCACACATCACCAAGAAGTTTCTAACAAAGCTTCTTTCTAGTTTTCCTCTGAGGATATTTCCTTTGTCACGGTAAGCCTCGTTGCGCTAAGAACTATCCCATTTCAGATTTCCAGAAAACTGTGTTACCAAACTGATCACTGATGAGAAGCGTGTAACTCTGTGAGTTCCATTCACACATGGCAATGCAGTTTCTCAGAAGGCTTCTTTCCAATTTTGATCTGAGGATACTTCCTTTTTCAGCATACCCCTCAATGAGTTACCAAATATCACATTGCAGAATGCACAACAACAGTATTAGCAAACTGTTCCAAGAACTGAAGGGTGGAAATCGGTGTGATTAAGTCACACATCAGAAAGCAATCTCTCAGAAACCTCCTCTCTAATTATTATCTGAGGATATTTCCTTTTTCACCATGTTCCCCTATGGGCTCCCAAACATCACTTTGCAGAATGAACGACAACAGTGTAGACCACCTGTTCCAGGAAGGGCAGGGTGGAACTCTGCGTGATGAAGTCACACATCAGAAAGCAATCTCTCAGAAGGCTTCTCTCTAGTTATTATGTGAGGATATTTCCTTTTTCACCATGGGCCCCTATGGGCTCCAAAATATCACTTTACAGATTCCACGAAAAGAGTGTCAGCAAACTGCTTCCTGAGGTCTAAGTTTTAAGTCTGTGAGGTGAATTCACAGATCAGAAAGAAGTTTCTCAGAAATCTTCTTTCACGTTTTGAACTGATGATATATCATTTTTCAGCATAGGCCTCAATATGATCCAAAGTGGCCCTTCTCAGGTTCCTCAAAGACAGTGTTAATGGACTGCTTCACGAAACATAAGAGTAACTCTGTGAGATGAATTCACACATCACCAAGAAGTTTCTAAGAAAGCTTCCTTCTACTTTTCATCTGAGGGTATATGCTTTATCACCTCGAGCTTCATTGCGCTAAGAAATATCTAATTGTAGATTTCTGGAAAACTGTGATAGAAAACTGATCACTGAAGAGAAAAGTGTAAGTCTGTGAGTTGCATTCACACATGGCAATGCAGTTTCTCAGCAGGCTTCTTTCCAGTTTTGATCTGAGGATATTTCCTTTTCCCCATAGCCCTCAATGAGCTCCGAAATATCACTTTGCAGAATCCAGGACAACAATCTTAGCAAACTGTTCCAAGAAGGGAAGCGTGGAACTCTGTGTGATGAAGTCACACATCAGAAAGAAATCTCTCAGAAAGATTCTCTCTAGTTATTATGTGAGGATATTTCCTTTTTCACCATGGGCCCCTAAGGGCTCCAAAGTATCTGTTTACAGATTCCACGAAAAGAGTGTTAACAAACTGCTTTCTGAGGTCTGTGGTGTAACTCTGTGAGATGAATTCACAGATCAGAAAGACGTTTCTCAGAAAGCTTCTTTCACGTTTTGAACTGATGATATTAACTTTATCAGCGTAGGTCTCATAACGATCAAAAGAAGCAGTTCTCAGTTTCCTCAAAGACAGTGTTAATGGACTGCTCCACGAAACATAAGTGTAACTCTGTGAGATGAATTTACACATCACCCAGAAATTTCTAAGAAAGCTTCTTTCTAGTTTTCATCTGAGGAAATTTCCTTTGTCACCGTAAGCTTCATTGAACTAAGAAGTATCCCATTGCAGACTTCCATAGAACTGTGTTAGCAAACGGATCACTGATGAGAAACGTGCAACACTGTGAGTTGCATTCACATATGGCAATGCAGCTTCTCAGAAGACTTCTTTCCAGTTATGTTATGAGGATATTTCCTTTTTCACCATAGCCCACAATGAGCTCCCAAATAACACTTTGCAGAATCCACGACAACAGTGTTAGTACGCTGTTCCAAGAAGGGAAGGGTGCAATTCTGTGTGATGAAATCACACATCAGAAAGCAATCTCTCAGAAAACTTTTCTCTAGTTATTATGTGAGGATATTTCCTGCTTCACCATGGGCCCCTATGGTCACCGAAATATCACTTTGCACATTGCACGAAAAGAGTGTTAGCAAACTGCTTCCTGAGGTCTAATGTGTAACCTGTGAGGTGGACTCACAGATCAGAAAGAAGTTTCTCAGAAAGCTTCTTTCACGTTTTGAACTGATGATATTTCCTTTGTCAGCGTAGGCCTCAATACGATCCAAAGAATCCCTTTTCAGGTTCCTCAAAGACAGTGTTAATGGAGTGATCCACGAAACATAAGTGTAACTCTGTGAGATGAATTCAGACATCACGAAGAAGTTTCTAAGAAGGGTTCTTTCTAGTTTTCATCTGAGGCTATTTCCTTTGTCACCATAAGCTTCATTGTGCTAAGAAGTATCCAATTGCAGATTTCCGGAGAAATGGGTTAGCAAACTTATCACTGAAGAGAAACGTTTAAACTCTGTGAGTTGCATTCACACATGGCAATGCAGTTTCTCAGAAGGATTCTTTGAAGTTTTGATCTGAGGATAATTACTTTTTCACCATAGCCCTCAATGAGCTCCCAAATATCACTTTTCAGAATCCACAACAGCAGTCTTAGCACGCTGCTCCAAGAAGGGAATGGTGGAACTCTGTGGGATGAAGTGACACTTCAGAAAGCAATGTCTCAGAAAGCTTCTCTCTAGTTATTATGTGAGGATATTTCCTTTTACACCATGGGCCCCTAGGGGCTCCCAAATATCAGTTTGCAGATTCCACGAAAAGAGTGTTAGCAATCTGCTTCCTGATGTCTAAGGTGTAACACCGTGAGATGAATTCACAGATCAGAAAGAAGTTTCTCAGAAAGCATCTTTCACGTTTTGAACTGATGATATTTCCTTTATCAGCGTAGGTCTCAATGCGATCCAAAAAGCCCTTCTCAGGTTACCCAAAGATAGTGTTAATGGACTGCTGCACGAAACATAAGTGTAACTCTTTGAGATGAATTCACACATCACCAAGAAGTTTCTAAGACAGCTTCTTTCTCTTTTTCATCTGAGGGTATTTCCTTTGTCACCTTACGCTTCACTGCGCTAAGAAGTATCCTGTTGTAGAATTCCAGAAAACTGTTAGCAAACTGATCACTGAAGAGAAACGTTTAACTCGGTGAGTTGCATTCACACATGGCAATGCAGTGTCTCAGAAGGCTTCTTTCCAGTTTTGATCTGAGGATATTTCCTTTTCACCATAGCCGTCAATGAGCTACCAAATATCCCTTTGCAGAATCCATGACAACAGTGTAAGCAAACTGTTCCAAGAAGGGAAGGGTGGAACTCTGTGTGATGAAGTCACACATCGGAAAGCAATCTCTCACAACGTTTCTCTCTAGTTTTCATGTGAGGATATTTCCTTTTTCCCCAAATGCTCCTATGGGCTCCCAAATATCACATTGCAAAATCCACAACAACAGTGTCAGAAACTGTTCCAAGAAGGAAAGGTGGAACTCTGTGTGATGAAGTCACACATCAGAAAGCAATCTCTGAGAAAACTTCTCTCTAGGTATTATGTGAGGATATTTCCTTTTTCACCATGGGCCCCTATGGGCTCCCAAATATCACTTTGCAGAATCCACAACAACATTGTTAGCAAACTGTTCTAAGAAGCGAAGGGTGGAACTCTGTGTGATGAAGTCACACATTATAAAGCAAAGCATCTGAGGATATTTCCTTTTTCACCTTAGCCCTCAATGAGCTAACAAATATCACTTTGCACATTCCACGAAAACAGTGTTAGCAAACTACTTCCTGAGGTCTAAGTTGTAATTCAGTGTGATGAATTCACAGATCAGAAAGAAGAATCTCTGACAGCTTTTTTCAAGTTTTGAATTGATGATATTTCCTTTATCAGTGTAGGCCTCAATACGATCCAAAGAAGCCCTTCTCAGGTTCCTCAAAGACAGTTCTAATGGACTGCTCCAGGAAACATAAGTGTAACTCTGTAAGATGAATTCACACATCACCAAGAAGTTCCGAGGAAAGCTGCTTTCTAGTTTTCATGTGAGGACATTTCCTTTGTCACCGTGAGCTTCATTGCGCTAAGAAGTATCTAATTGCAGATTTCCAGGAAACTGTGTTAGCAAACTGACTACTAAGGGGTAACGTGTAACTCTGTGAGTTGCATTCACACATGGCAATGCAGTTTCTCAGAAGACTTCTTTCCAGCTTTGATCTGAGGATATTTTCTTTTTCACCATGTTCCCCTATGGGCTCCCAAATGTCACTTTGCAGAATCCACGACAACAGTGTTAGCAAACAGTTCCAAGAAGGGAAGGCTGGAATTCTGTGTGATGAAGTCACATATCAGAAAGCAATCTCTCAGAAAGCTTGTCTCTAGTTATTATCTGAGGATATTTCCTTTTTCACCATTGGCCTCTATGGACTCCCAAATATCACTTTGCAGATTCCACGAAAAGAGTGTGAGCAAACTGCTTCCTGAGGTCTAAGGTGTAACTCTGTAATATGAATTCACAGTTCAGAAAGAAGTTTCCCATAAAGCTTCTTAAATGTTTCGAACTGATGATATTTCCTTTATCGGCGTAGCCCTCAATACGATCCGAAGAAGCCCTTCTCAGGTTCCTCAAAGACAGTGTTAATGGACTGCTCCTCGAAACATAAGTGTAACGCTGTGATATGAAATCACACATCACCAAGAAGTTTCTGGGAATCCTTTTTCTATTTTTCATCTGAGGATATTTCCTTTGTCACCGTAACCTTCATTGCGCTAAGTAGTAAATAATTGCAGATTTTCAGAAAACTGTGTTAGCAAACTGATCACTGTAGAGAAACGTGTAATTCTGTGAGTTGCATTCACAAATGGCAGTGCAGTTTCTCAGAGGGCTTCTTTCCAGTTTTGATCTGAAGATATTTCCTTTTTCACCATAGCCCTCAAAGAGATCCCAAATATCACTTTGCAGAATCCACGACAACAGTGTTCGCAAACTGTTCCATGAAGGGAAGCATGGATCTCATTGTGTTGAAGTAAGACATCAGAAACCAATCTCTCAGAAAGCCTCTCTCTAGTTATTATGGGAGGATATTTCCTATTTCACCATGGGTCCCATGGGCTCCCAAATATCACTGTGCAGATTCCACGAAAAGAGGGTTAGCAAACTGCTTCCTGAATTCTAAGGTGTAACACTGTGAGATGAATTCACCCATCACTAAGAAGTTTCTATGAAAGCTTCTTTGCTAGTTTTCATCTTAGGATATTTCCTTTGTCAACCTAAGCTTCACTGCACTAAGAATATCTAATTGCAGATTTCCAGGAAACTGTGTTAGCCAACTGATCATTGAAGAGAAACGTGTAACTCTGTGAGTTGCATTCATACATGGCAATGCAGTTTCTCAGAAGGCTTCTTTCAGGTTTTGACCTGAGGATGTATCGTTTTTCACTATAACCCTCAATAAGCTCCCAAATATCACTTTGCAGAAACCACGAAAACAGTGTTAGCAATCTTTTCCAAGAGGGGAAGGGTGGAACTCTGTGTGATGAAGTCACACATCAGAAAGCAATCTCTGAGAAAGCTTCGCTCTAGTTATCATGTGAGTAAATTTCCTTTTTCACCATGGGCCCCTATGGGCTCCCAAATATGACTTTGCAGAATCCACGACAACAGTGTTAGCAAACTGTTCCAACAAGGGAAAGGTGGAACTCTGTGTGATGAAATCACACTGCAGAAAGCAATCCCCCAGAAAGCGTCCCTCTAGTTCTTAACTGAGGATTTTTCCTTTTTCACCGTAGCCCTCAATGAGCTCCCAAATATCACTTGGCAGAGTCCACGACAACAGTGTTAGCAAACTGTTCGTAGAAGGGAAAGGTGCAAATCTGTGTGATGAAGTCACACATCAGAAAGCAATCTCTCAGAAAGCTTCTTTCTAGTTATGATGTGATGATATTTCCTTTTTCATCATGGGCCTATATGGGCTCCCAAATATCACATTGCACATTCTACGAAAAGAGTGTAAGCAAACTGCTTCCTGAGGTCTAAGGTGTAACTCTGCGAGATGAATTCACAGATCAGAAAGAAGTTTATCAGAAACCTTCTTTCATGTTTTGAGCTGATGATATTTCCTTTATCAGCGTAGGTCTCAATTCGATGCACAGAAGACCTTCTCATGTTCCTCACAGACGTGTTAATGGACTGCTCCACGAAACATAAGTGTAATTCTGTGAGGTGAATTCACACATCACCAAGAAGTTTCTAACAAAGCTTCTTTCTAGTTTTCCTCTGAGGATATTTCCTTTGTCACGGTAAGCCTCGTTGCGCTAAGAACTATCCCATTTCAGATTTCCAGAAAACTGTGTTACCAAACTGATCACTGATGAGAAGCGTGTAACTCTGTGAGTTCCATTCACACATGGCAATGCAGTTTCTCAGAAGGCTTCTTTCCAATTTTGATCTGAGGATACTTCCTTTTTCAGCATACCCCTCAATGAGTTACCAAATATCACATTGCAGAATGCACGACAACAGTATTAGCAAACTGTTCCAAGAACTGAAGGGTGGAACTCGGTGTGATTAAGTCACACATCAGAAAGCAATCTCTCAGAAACCTCCTCTCTAATTATTATCTGAGGATATTTCCTTTTTCACCATGTTCCCCTATGGGCTCCCAAACATCACTTTGCAGAATGAACGACAACAGTGTAGACCACCTGTTCCAGGAAGGGCAGGGTGGAACTCTGCGTGATGAAGTCACACATCAGAAAGCAATCTCTCAGAAAGCTTCTTGCTAGTTATTATGTGATGATATTTCCTTTTTCACATTGGCCCCTATGTGCTCCCAAATATCACTGTGTAGATTACAGGAAAAGAGTGTTAGCAAACGGCTTTCTGAGGTCTAAGTTGTAACTCTGTGAGATGAATTCACACATCAGAAAGAAGTTTCTCAGGAAGCTTCTTTCACGTTTTGAACTGATGATATTTCCTTTATCCGCGTAGACCTCCATGCGATCCAAAGAAGCCCTTCTTAGGTTCCTCAAACACAGTGTTAATGGAGTGCTCCATGAAACATAAGTGTAACTCTGTGAGATGAATTCACACATCAACAAGAAGTTTCTAAGAAAACTTCTTTCTAGTTTTTCTCTGAGGATATTACCTTTCACATCGCAAGCTTCTTTGCTCTAAGAAGTATCTAATTGCAAATTTCCAGAAAACTGTGTTAGGAAACTGATCACTGAAAAGAAAAGTGAAACTCTGTGACTTGCATTGATACATGGCAATGCAATTTCTCAGAAGGCTTCTTTCCAGTTTTGATCTGAGGATATTTCATTTTTCACCATAGAGGTCAATGAGCTCCCAAATACCACTTTGCAGAATCCACGACAACAGTGTTAGCAAACTGTTCCAAGAAGGGAAGGGTGAAACTCTGTCTGATGAAGCCACACAGCAGAAAGCAATCTCTCAGAAAGCTTTTCTCTAGTTATTATCTGAGGATATTTCCTTTTTCACCACGGGCCCCTCCGGGCTCCCAAATATCACTTTGCAGAATCCAAGACAAGAGTGTTAGTAAACTGTTCCAAGAAGGGAAGGGTGGAACTGTGTGTGATGAAATCACACATCAGAAAGCAATCTCTCAGAAAGCTTCTCTCTAGTTATTATCTGAGGATATTTCCGTTTTCACCATGGGCCCCTATGGACTCCCAAAAATCACTTTGCAGATTCCACGAAAAGAGTGTTAGCAAACTGCTTTCTGGGGTCAAAGTTGTAACTCTGTGAGATGAATTCACCGATCAGAAAGAAGTTTCTTAGAAATCTTCTTTCACTTTTTGAACTGATGATATTTCCTCTATCAGCATAAGCCTCTATACGATCCGAAGAAGCCCTCCTCAGGTTCCTAAAAGAGAGTGTTAATGGACTGGTCCACGAAACATAAGTGTAAGTCTGTGAGATGAATTCACACATCACCAAGAAGTTTCTAAGAAAGCTTCTTTCTAGTTTTCATCTGAGGATATTTCCTTTGTCAGAAAGCAATCTCTCAGAAAGCTTCTCTCTAGTTATTATATGAGTATATTTCCTTTTTCACCATGTGCCCCTATGGGCTCCCAAATATCACTTTGCAGAATCCATGACAACACTGTTAGCAACCTGTTCCAAGAAAGGAAGAGTGGAACTCTGTGTGATGAAGTCACACATCAGAAAGCAATCTCTCTGAAAGCTTCTCTCTAGTTATTATCTGAGAATATTTCCTTTTTCACCATGTCCCCCTAAGGGCTTCATATATCACTTTGCAGATTACAAGAAAAGAGTGTTAGCAAACTGCTTCCTCAGGTCTAACTTGTAACTCTGTAAGATGAATTCACAGATCAGAAAGAAGTTGCTCAGAAAGCTTCTTTCACATTTTGAAAAGATGATAATGCCATTATCAGCACAGGCCTCAATGAGATCCAAAGAAGCTCTTCACAGGTCCCTCAAAGACAGTGTTAATGGACTGCTCCCCGAAACAGAACTGTAACTCTGAGAGATGAATTCACATATCACCAAGAAGTTTGTAAGAAAGCTTCTTTCTATTTTTCATCTGAGGTTATGTCCTTTGTCACCGTAAGCTTCATTGCGCTTAGAAGTATCCAATTGCAGATTTCTAGAAATCTTAGTTAGCAAACTGATCACAGAAGAGAAAAGTGTAACTCTGTGAGTTGAATTCACACATGGTAATGCAGTTTCTCAGCAGGCTTCTTTCCAGTTTTGATCTGAGGATATTTCCTTTTTCACCATTGCCTTCAATGAATCACTTTGCGGAATCCACGACAACAGTGTTAGCAAACTCTTCCAGGAAGGGAAGGGTGGAACTCTGTGTGATGAAGTCACAAATCAGAAAGCAATCTCTCAGAAAGCTTCTTTCTAGTTATTATCGAGGATATTTAATTTTTCACCATGGGCCCCTATGGTCTCTGAAAT